>NW_016107777.1:982498-994885 GCF_001604975.1 Cebus imitator
TCAAGTCCTATGCTGGGAGCTCCATTGTTCTGTGCAGAGCTACTGAGCAGGTACTTTTAAGTCTGCTGCAGCAGAACTCATAACTGTCTTTTTTCCCAGGTGCTCTGTCCTAGGAATGTTAGCTTTATTTATAAGTTTCTGACATGTTGCTGCCTTTTTTCATTGATGCCCTGCCCCACACAGAGTAGTCTAGTCACAGTCTGCCAGCAGAGGTATTGCTGAGCTGCTGCAGGCTCTGCCCACCTGCTGTCTGAACTGCCTCAGTAGCCGTGGTCGCCCTTTCCCCCAATGAACTGAACAATCCTGGGTCCAACTGCACTTGCTGTAAAACTCTCAATCCAGAGCGTTTCAGATTGCTTGTTTTGTGGTGATGGTTCCCACCAAGAGCGATCGCCTGGCTCCCTGTCTCTGCCCCATCCCTTTCAGTTGAATGGGCTACTCTGTCTCCTAGATGTTCCAGGCAACAGTTGAAAGGGTTACCCAGATTTGTGTGAGTTGCTGTGCACCAACCCAGCACTGGCTGAAACTACTGTGCTGAAAACTCGTGGTGCTTTTTGTCCTGGGAATCTCCTGGTCTGTGGGCAGTGAAAATTTGTTTGGAAATGCGGTGGGCACTCACCCTCTGTGTTGTTCTTGCTGGGAGCTGCACTCCAGAGCTGTTCCTATTCCACCACCTTGGATCCTCCCCAGTATATTTATTTCTATAGAATCCGTTTGCTTACCAGAAGCTCAAGTGACAGAATGGTTACATTTTCTAGGGCACCTCAAATTGCCTAAATAAAATAGATCTATATACTAGTGTGTCATTTTGTAATAACTCAGTTCTCTGAAATAATATAGAAACAATAATATTTCCTCAGACTCCTCGGATACTATTTAAACTTAAAAAAACACATGAATTACTTGATACCTTGATGCTTTCATGAGTAATTGTCATAAAGATAGATTCTCACAGTAAACAAGATATTATAGGAGCTAGTGTCTTACACTGTGAAGAGTGTAGATATACTGTAGAAATACTATGCAAATGTATATAACTATTTCAAAATATCCTTTAGCAGGTTTTTATCTTTGACTGGCTGTTCCAAATAATATGCATAAAAAAGACTCTCTTACAGATCAAAAAACAAGTAGCAAACCTACAGAGATTTATAGATACACAAAGTCTAGACTGACAAATCCAGAAAAAAGAAATACCATAGGGGAATGATTGAGTTGTGAAAAATCAACTTAGAAGGATACGATCTGGTAAAACCAGAATGGCCCCCTACAGTGTCAGATAAAACCTCAAACTGTCTTTGGTTGGCATTTGTCTGCAAGGCAACCTTTAGGGGAAAATTGGTGTGGAAATGATGCCAATAAGGTAGTGTAAATCCTGCAGGTTGTGAGCAATAGAAATCACCTGAGGGGTGTGTGTGTGCATGTGTGTGTGTGTACACACACATACACATGTGTATACATATGCAATTTTTCTCACCTGAGAAATATATACAATTTCATATATATATATACACATACATATATATAGATAGATAGATAGATATAAATAGATAGATAGATAAAAAGAGAAAGAGAGAGAGAGAAAGAGATGGAGGAAGGAGAAGAGACCCTTATGAACAGTAGAAGATAATTTAGAGGGCCTAAAATGAGTGAGATTTTTCAGATCAATAGAACCTGGAGGTCTAGGAAAGACAGGTCTGGGTAGATCCATAGAACTGGATGCATAGTGCAAAGCTCTTTATATTTGGAGGATTGTTAATACCCACCAGCAACTAACTACTATAGAACAGTAATCAACCACGTGGATAGGATGTCTTAGCCAATAGATCTGAGTCAGTTTCTATCCTCAGCCTCCAAGGTTCATGAATGGAATAGACATGTGGCAGAGATGGAGGCTATCCATAGGGCCAACACTTTGGATTTCTCTCACAAATTCTAATCCAGTCACTACCTCTGCTGAATTTTGATCCCGTCACAAGAAGATACCTAGGTTAAATCTCTGATATGGTGCCATGTCTCAAAGAGACCAATAAGCTGTCTGATGGCAATTGAATTACATGGAATCTTTTCCAGCCAAGAAATAGCAATGATTATCTTGATCAGGACTGGTATTTACTCTTGATACAAATATTTCATATTTAACCTGCAATACTTCAGCCAACATCACTATTCAAGGGCTCACAGGGTATGTACTATTGACATGGTAACCCATATAACATCATAGCAATGATTTATTGGTGCCACAAAACCACAGGATTGAATAGTCCTGTTACAAAATGCACCACCCAGAAATGGCTGACTTAATAGAGTAGTAGAAAAGATTCTTGAAAACATAGCAGGAAACCAGCTTGGAGATGACACCTCAGAGAATAAGGCACCATCGTTAAGGATAGGTAATAGACCATAAACAAATTGTTATTACGTCTTTATTTGCCCTCCATTGACAGACAACATGAGTCTGGGAACCATGGGTAGAGATAAAGGTAAGCTTCACTTTTAAAAACCAATTCAGGATATTTGTATTTATCCCACAACTTCTTAAACTTTATAAAACTGGATGGCCTGGTTTCCATAGAGGAGGCAAGTCTATGAAGGAGTTATGGTCAGAGTCTCAATAATTTTAAATCAGGAGCTAGTGTCTAGTCAAACTAAGCTCTTCATTCCAGTAGGCAGGCAGGCTCCAAAATGAGTTACAATACCAGCACGAGTAATTGAAATGGAATGTCCTAAGTATGCAGGCCTACTCCTTCTTAATAGGGCCAGGAAGGAATATTTCACATTTATATGATCTGCTGAGCATCTTTTGCTACTCTATGTACAGTGTTAAATGAAAATATTCAAGGACCACAGCTATATCCAGATAAAAATGTAAAAAACAGGCTCAGAGCTCTCAATGATGTAGGTCTGTGTCACCCCACCAGGGAAGCCATGTCAACAGTGGAAGTGCTACCCAAGGGTGAGAAGAAAGTAAAATATGTGGTAGAGAAGGGATATGATGAAAAAATACTATGGTTCGAGGATTAACGATAGCATTTGGAGCTGTAGTTTATCCCACTAAACCAACTTCTTCCAAAATGAAATTCTGACTAACCGGAGTCTTGTATAGAGGTTGCCCACTTGTAGTAAATGTAATGTGATGGGCGCAGTGGCACATGCCTGTAGTCCCAGCTACTCGGGAGGCTGAGGCGGGAGGATCACTTGAGCCCAGGAGTTCTGGGCTGTAGTGCACTATGCCCATTGGGTGTCTGCACTAAGTTTGGCGTCAATATGGTGACCTCCCGGGAGAGGGGGACCACCAGGTTGCCTAAGGAAGAGTGAACCGGCCCAGGTCGGAAACGGAGCAGGTCAAAACTGCTGTACTGATCAGTAGTGGGATCACGCCTGTGAATAGCCACTGCACTCCAGCCTGGGCAACATAGCAAGATCCTGTCTCTTTAAAAAAAATTAAAAATAAAAATAATAATAATACATAAATAAAATGTAATGTGAGTGCAAGGAACAGACTGATGTAGAAGCAGTTCCCATTTTCCAGTTAGCATGCTCGTTCCTCAGTGGCTGTGTGTCCTGGCTGATGGCTTCTACCTGTGACCTTCTTGAAAGGAATTCCTCAGCTGATGGGGATCAACAACAGCAGGAAGAGCTGGGAAGTCACACGTTTCACCAGCAGAGTAGCCACTGTCTGACTAATAAAGGACTACAACATTCAAAGCCCTGAATGAAATGGGGACCAAGTCTCTGTTGTAATAAAGGCTTCAGAATCCAATCTCTACCATGTGGATCAGGCCAGTACTAGAACTGAGGCCACATTCTTGCATAACTTCTTCGCCTCCTCCTCTTACTTTGTTCACTCACTTAACAGATTTTTTTTTCTTTCCCTGAAAAGCATTTCTCCAATAAATAATCTTCCTTTGAAATCTTGTCTCAGGTTTTGCCTCTAGAGCACTCAGTGTAAAACAGTGATAATCTGGATATAAATACTCACAGTATATGCTGCCTCTATTTTACTATGCATCTTAGTCAAAGGAAAATAAAAGGTGATACCAAATTAACCTGACTTTGCCTGAATTAAGCCATTTTATGGCCAAAGACTAATGCACCAGGGTTGTCTGAAGACTTTTTTTAATGCCTGCCAATGATTGATTCCAGGTAATGATAGTTAATGTTTAGAAGTCAGCTTTGAGTAATAAGAGTTTAAAATATTGTCAAGAATTTAAAAGAGTATATGCAAATTAAGAAGCAATGAGGACAGATGAATAAACAAATTCCAGATAACATTTCTTAAAACTAAAACTATGACTTAGTAGGAGATTCTTTCCAGTTTTGTGGAGACAAATGGTCTATATTAAGATGTAAATGTTTTTAAATTTCCCACAAAACAAATAGTAATTCTGCGGACACCAAGGAACCATGTAGTTTGAAACACGCTTCAAAGAATTGTAAGTTCATACCTAAAATATTTATTTAGAAAATTAATAGATTTTCTCCAATTTCAACTTAGGTTACACACCAATACAGCTGTAGACAAACAAGTGAAGCAGAAAACCACAGTTTGTCACACTGACAACCATTCCAATAGCTCTGAAAAGTGTAGAACAAGACAGCTGACTGAAGTCACTACCATGGAGGCCAGTTGCTGGTATTTCACATTCTCAATTTGAGTCTAGTTTTGTAAAATGGTATATATTAGGCTCATCCTTTCAAAGAAAGAACTAGGAGAAATATGAAAACATTAAAATCTCAATACCACAATTACCAACCATAAATTATTTCTGCCTCATGTTACTTGAGGTCAAAAAATCAGCCCATGACAGTTCAAAAACAAATGAGTAGAAGGCCATTTGTTTCCACAAATCTGGAAAACAGCACTGACAAAAGATGTGTGAAATAGACTCAAATATTCATTAAGCAGTATGTAAATATTTTAAGGCTAAGGCCCTGTACACTAACCGAAGTTATTATGAAAATAAATTGTCCAATTAAATAAAATCACATATAAAAGTTCAAACATGTATTTTGCATCAAAGGATTTTAATTCAATTAAATATTATATTAATTGAAAGGAAGTATAGTAACTCAGTTAATCTACTCATGCACATTTTGAAATAAAACTTTAATATAATTATTACTGCTCTACCCAGGATATGACTCTTCATTTTAGCAAAAATTTCCAATTTTGTGCTCATATTTATTTGCAGATCTCAGATATTTTTGCTACAATCATATTTTTTTCATTCTATAGCGCGTTATTCACTTCTCCAATCATTCATTAACTCAGCAAATATATACTGAAGCATAGTGAATATGTAATATGGTCAAGTACAGTTCAACAGTCTGTAAATACACTATAGAATGCTACAGATAGAAATCTCTATCCTCATGAGATTTATTATTTACTGAAAAGAGACAATAAAAAATTAATGATAGAAATAGTAATCTCGTTTAAGGGCTTATGAGAACAACAGAGCAAGGAAGGCCAAAGGTGATGTCATAAAAAAGGAAGAAATGTAATTTTAAATAGCGTAGACAGACAGCCAACTTTTGGGTTGATATTTGAATAAAGACCTAAAAAGATGAGAGTGTGAGCTATAGGTTATTTGGAGAAAAGTGTTCTAATGCAAAGGTCCTGAGGAAAAAGTGTGTCTGGCAATATTAAGGAAAACGAAGGGGTTAATCAGGCTGGAACTGAATGCTATCTCCCTACGTAAGGGAAATAGCAGCAGGTGAAGTCAGAGAGAAGATGCCGGTGTGTTGAGAACATGATCACATATCCTTCATGACTCATTTGAAGCTTTTATTTATTTATTTTTTGAGAAAGGGTCTTGCTCTGTCACCCAGACTGGAGTGCAATGGCACAATCATGGCTTACTGCAGTATCAACCTCCCAGGCTCAAGCAATCTTCCTGCCGCAGCTTCCCAAGTAGCTAGGACTACAGGTGTCAGCTACTATGCTCAGCTAATATTTGTAGTTTTTGTAGAGATCAGGTTTCACCATGTTGTCCAGACTGATCTGGAGGTCCTGGGCTTAAGTGAGCTGTCTGCCTCTCCAACCCCAGCCACTATTGGCTTTTAACAAGTTAACTAGACAACTACTGCATGACTTCGAGGAAAAATTACATTTATCTAGCTAGGATTAACAAGATCAGTGTAGCTGCTAAATTCAAGGTAAATGAAAAGGGATAATGGTAGAGGTTGCGGGAATAGATGTGAAGCCCTTCTCATCATCTACAATACATGCAATAATAGATTAGAGAAGAGTTGTAGCAGTGGGTGTTGAAAAAATAAGTTGGTTTCTGGACAGATTTTGAAGATAAAACCCACAGAATATGGTGAGAAAGAGAAGAGATTAAGAAGAACACTCCACGTTTCGGTCTGAGCTACAAGTTGAATGTTGTTGCCATTTACTGAGTTTGAAAAACTGAGAGTAACAGGGTTGGCAATTAAATATCTGAAGCTCACTTTAGGAAATGTTAGATTTTAGAAGTGGTGGATGGAAACAATTCTAGTTAGTCAACTCATGCAAAGATACCAAGTGGGCCATTGATATTCTGCTCTGGTGTTCAGGGGAGAAGAGCTGGCTAGTGGTATACATCTGGGGGCCTTGAGCACATAGATTACATTTACTATCTTGAGGTGGGACGAAATAACCCAGAGGGAAAGCACAGTGAGGGACAAGAGGTGAGATTTAAGCACTGAGCTCTGGGGAACCCTAATATTTAGACAATACAGTAAAAGGCCTGGCAAGTAAGGCTGTGATAAAGCAGCGACAGAAGTGAAAAAGAAATAAAAAGAAACATAAGTGAGAATGTTTTCTCAGAAACTAAGTGAAGAAAGAGTTTGAAAAAGGACAGAGTAGATCAATGTGTCTACCACAAGCTATTCCATCATAAACAGAGTAGATGTCCTCTGCATACCAAATTTTAATATGGAACTTTTATCTTTCAGTTCTAAGTAATTTCTCAGTCTCAGTTTTTTCTTTGACTCATGAGTTATTTAAAAGCATGTTTGTAAGTTTCCAAATACACACGAATTTTCTTTATCATTTTTATCTAATTGTCCGATAATAATACTTAGCCTATACTCAGGGCTGATGTTCAGTCAGTACCACATGACAGCCAGTATGTGTAGTCATCCCTCAGTATCCGAGGAATTGGTTCTGGGACCCCCTCAGATACCAAAATCTGTGGATGCTCAAATCCTTCATGGAATGGCACTGTATTTGCATATAACTTACACACATCCTTTTGTATACTTTAAATCATCTCTAGATTACTTATAATCTAATACCATGTAAGTGCTTTGAAAATAATTGTTATACTATATATTTTAATTGTATATTCAAAAATATTTTCTATGGCTGGTTAAATTTTGTGGTGGGAAAGCCACAATTATGGAAGGGCTGACTGTATTTCTTTATTATTATTAATCAAATATTCAATCAGACTGGTCAGGCATCTTTTTAAAATTATCAGTCACATCTAGTAACAGTTGATAAATATTTGGACCATTGCCTCTGTCTGTATGAAACTATTCTTTGAATTTTGTTGGGATTTGTGGTCTAGTGCATGATTGATATTTGTAAATGTTATAGATTTCCTTGAGAAAAACACATACTGCCTTATAGGTTCCATTCATATTTTACATGTTCATTAGACCAAGCATGTGTACTGTGTCAAATATTCCATAATCATTGATTTGTTTTGTCTTTTTTTATTTTTAAAATTATTTTGTATTTCTTTGTATGGGGGCATAAACAGGGTATCATTATATGGAAACAGTTACGGTAAAACATCAACTAAAGAAGGACATTTATCAGTTGCTCTAATTTTATTAATTTTTAGTCCATGTACTATGAGAAATGCCAATGTCTTGAACTGTTAAATCTTTTGTCTCGCTAATGCTTTTAAAATTAGTTAGTGATATTCTCTATATCTAATGATGATGCATTTTTAATAGTCTGCTTTTTGTTTTGCATTTATAAAGCTACACTCATTTTATTTTCCTTTGTGTGTGTATGTATGTATATATGTAGTTTGTATGTATATATACACGTATGCAAACATATATTTATTTTGCAAACTTCCATGACGTTATCTTTTGGGTGTTGTTTTTTTGTTTGTTCTTTGAGACAAGTCTCACTTTGTCATTCAGGCTGGAGTTCAGCGGTGCAATCTCAGCTCACTAAAGCCTCAACCCTCTGGGCTCCAAAGGAGCTGGAACTACAGGCATGTACCACCACATTTTTGGCAGATACAGGGTGTTGCCATGTTGCCCAGGCTGGACTTGAACTCCTGGGCTCAAATGATCTGCCCGCCTCAGCCTGCTACAATGCTGGGATTCCAGGCGTGAGCCATTGCACCTGACTGACATTAAAATTAAAATGTATTAACTGCAAAGAGCATACAACTGTTTTTTGAAAAAATAATAGATCTATTTGTTGCATTTAATCAACTTATTTTTATAGATATATTTTGCATTAATTCTACAATCTCATTTATTTTTATTTTTCCACATTTCATTGCTTTTTTGACTGCCTTTTTGAGTGTTAATACATTTTTGTTTCTTTTTTTCTTCCTCTTTTATCTCTTTAAAACTGCTTTACTCCTGAAATTACATATTTAACTTAATAAACACTTTAAGTGTCTCTTTCTCTAGAAAATATGAAGGATTTTAAATATTTAGCAAACAATTTTTCCTTCCAACTTACGTAATATTCTGACCCAGTATGTCATTGAAAATGTTCTTGCCAGGATCACCAGTGATTCTCTGTTGCTGAGTCCAGACGAAACTTACCACCCTTTATCTCACTAGCCTGACCACTCTTGTTTCCATGCCTATACACCCTCAGGCTTGCTCTTCTGTAATACTTCATTATTGAAGAAACTGAACCCAGTATTTTGGCTTGGATGAATTTGACAAACTAGAAGACACAAAATTCTGAACAATATATTTGAAAACCTGGCAGGTGTGGTGAGAAGGAAGAGAATAAAATCAGGATTCTTTCCAAATGGGGGTTCTGATACATTGCTCTGTGCTTCAAATTAGACCTTTGAAGAGGTGAATCACTGGAGCATGAAGAAAGCAAACATGAACCATCTTTTACATATATTATCATATATTATAGTTTTTTCTGGTTGAAATTTTATTACGGCAATACTTGATTGCTTGTGTCAACACATAACTAATATAATCAAAATTCCCTTGGTAAAAAGAAAATGTTAGTCTTATATCCGAAATCGTTTAGGCAAAAACAATGTTAACCAAAGAAAAAAACTGAATTTAAATGGTTCAATTTAAAAAGAAAAGTCAAAAAAGAAAGTCAGTGAAAACTAACCTACAATGACTCTTGATATTGAAATTAGTATACTGACTATTGTTAAAATACACTTCAGCAGACAAACATAATGAACTCTCTGGCTAAAAAGAGACATACTAAAATGACAAAACAGAACCAAATGGCTGTGGCAGGGTGAGAGGCTGGTCACGTATCCCTGTGCTCACAAAGAAAATACATGTCACTATCTGTCACGAGGTTTTTATTCCTGTAATTAAGCAGAACCAGTTTCTCAAAAACCATGTCGAAACAGCTACGGCTGAAAATTCCCCAACTGACCTCAGACAGAACACCTGGTGGAGACTGACTGACCAGCTGGAACCTGCTAATTAGAAAACTTGTAGCTTCCTGCCTTAAAGACCATCCAATCCAGGCTTTTCTCCTTTCCCTTCTGATAACTTCTGCTGCTTTGTTGGCCTGCCACAACTTTCAATAGACTGTGATGGGCCTTACAAACATTCTTTCCTGATAAACTGCCACAAACTTCCAGCCAATTTTCACTGGCTTATAGAGGAGGTACAAAAGCCTCCTTTGTACCCAGTAGTTCCCCATATGATTTATTGAGGCAAAATCCCCCTTATTTTAATACTGAAATCCCACCGCAAAGTGAACGTAGAATTTATGTTGAATTTGTTTAGCCATTGCATACGTGCTTGACTTCCCTCAAAAATATACATACATTTTTCACAAACTCCTCCACAAATCTCGTGTTTTTTGATTAACATTATAAAACAAATAAGCTTAAAATGTTAAGGAAAATAATGGTTAACAATGAATAATTTTAGCTGAGGACCAGAAAAAAAAAAAAGGAAATGATGCTTTTTTTTTTTAAAGAAATATGAAACTCGAAACCAAAAAAAAAAAAAAAAAAAGTTAAGCCAAATTAAGAATTCAGTGAATGGTGTTAAAGGATGCATTGTAGCCTCCAAAAAAAGAAATGTTGAAGTCTTATTCCTCAGTATTCAGAATGAGATGTTAAGTGAAAATTGTGCCATTTCACAGGCAATCAAGTTAAAATGTGCTCACTAGAATGGGCCCTGATCCATATGACTGGAATCCTTACAAAGGAAAAATCTGAACACAGAAACAACCACATGTGAAAGACAATGTAAAACATAGGGAGACAGTCATCTATAAGCCAAGAAATACCTGAAGCTACCTGTTTGCCCTTGTGGTATGGCAGTCCAAGAAAAACGATACAATATTTGTATTAGGTTGGTGCACCAACCTTATATAACTGTGTGTTACACAAAACTGAAGAGAGAATTACCGACATAGGGGAGAACTCACAGTAACCCTTCTAGAATAAAGGAGAGACATTCAAAATAGTAAAACAAGAGGAGATAAAATACATAGAGAATATAGTGAGAAGTGCTAAAATAATATTTAATTGTAGTCCTACTAGGAGAAAATATAGAAAATAGGAGAAGTAATATTTGAAACAATAATGACTAATAAAACTGATGAATGCCAGTAATCCAAAAATTCAAGATGTTTAATGAAACACAAGCAAGATGAATGAAAGTAAACCTTTAAAAAACTGTAGTAAAACAGCAAAACCTCTAAAACAAAACAACAAAAAAATAAAAACCACATCTGCAACAACAAAAAAATTTTTATCTTATAAAAATACTTCTCAATATGTTTTGTAAGAGCCAAGAACATGTAATAAGAAAGTTATTCAATGTGATAACTAAATGTATCTTCTGTCCCAAAAATCAACACTCCTACAGAATCTTTACAAAATAATAATAAAGAAAAACCATCTTCTAAAAAATAAAAACAGAAAATTATGATGGTATCCTTAATTAGAGGGTGAGATTCTCAGAAGTATTGTTGATGATCACCACCTTCTGGATGTCATCATATTTGGGGCCATCCACAGTCTTCTGGGTGGCAGTGATGGCGTGGACGGTGGTCATGATTCCTTCCACCATACCAAAGTTGTCATGGATGACCTTGGCCAGGGGCGCTAAGCAGTTGGTGGTGCAGGAGGCATTGCTGATGATCTTGAAGCTGTTGTCATACTTCTTATGGTTCATGCCCATCATGAACATGAGGGCATCAGCAGAGAGGGCAGATATGAATACCCTTTTTGCTCCCCTCTGCAAGTGAGCCCCAGCCTTTTCCATGGTGGTGAAGACACCAGTGGACTCTACCACGTACTCAGTGCCAGCATTGTCCCACTTGATTTTGGAGGGATCTTGCTCCTGGAAGATGGTGATGGGATTTCCATTGATGACAAGCTTCCCGTTCTCAGCCTTGACAGTGCCATGGATTTGCCGTGGGTGGAACCATACTGGAACATGTAGACCATGTAGTTTAGGTCAAGGAAGGGATCACTGATGGCAACAACATCCACTTTACCAGAGTTAAAAGCAGCCCTGGTGACCAGGCACCCAATATGAGCAAATCCGTTGACTCTGACCTTCACCTTCCCCATGTTGTCTCAGGGATGTGGCTGGCGATGGGAGACTAAAAGCGGCTGTTTGTCGAACGGGAGGAGCAGAGAGCCCATGAAATTAAAGTATTCTAATTTATTTGCTTTCTTCTTTTCCAAAAGGAGTATAAAATTCCTATTATCATGATGCCTGTATTAGTAAAGAATAAAACTTGTAAGGGTAGTGTAAGAGAATTGGTATATATATATCATATATACATTAGAATTAGTGTATATTGTATATATTAGTATATACATTAGTATATATTCTATGTAAGAATACAGTCTTACAAATAAAAAAAGAATTTACAAATGTTGACTACATATTAAAACATTCGAGGTGGCTCATGCCTGTAATCCCAGCACTTTGGGAGGCCGAGGCAGGTGAATCATGAGGCCAGAAGATCAAGACCAGCCTGAGCAACATGGAAAACTCTGTCTCTACTAAAAACACAAAAAATTAGCCAGGCATGGTGGCACATGCCTGTAGTCCCAGCTACTCAGGAAGCTGAAGCAGGAGAATCGTTTGAACCCAAAGGTGGAGGTTGCAGTGAGCTGAGATGGCACCACTGCACTCCAGCCTGGGAGACAGAGCAAGACTCCATATCAAAAAAAA
>NW_016107777.1:994915-1050436 GCF_001604975.1 Cebus imitator
AAAAAAAAAAAAAAAAAAAAAAAGGTGAATAATTACCAAAATACAATAAGTAAATAAAGAGAAATTTTAAAAATATCTTGCTAAAGTGAACAAGAGTAAGATATGAGAAGGGAATACAGATATAGAACTGAATAGCTGAACCAAACAAAAAGAATACAGTAAGATGGTAAATTCAAATATAAATATGTAATTAATTAAATGCATTAAATGGAAAGGAAATAAATCCACCAAATAAAAATCCAATAAACACCAATTAAAGGACAACAATTATTGCTCATGATAAAATAATCAATAAGATGCTATTGATAAGAAATATTATAAAACATATTAATAAATATATAGAAAATATATTTAGAAATAATAAAAAATATTCAATTAAAATCCTATTAAGAAAATATATAGACTATGCAGAAGTAATATTTGAGGATATAATGCCTTTTATTTATTTGAAAAGAAATCAATAAAAAGAAATACAATAAACATTATTAAAGAATGATAGTAATATTGTTAATGTCAGGTGAATTAGATGTTAAGATAAAAGAGCATTCATAGCAAAAATTAATGACTTCATGATAAAATGTTAAATTAACTAATAATATAAAAGTATTATTTATTTTATTTATATACTTATCTATTTGTTTATTTTGAGACAGAGTCTTGCTCTGTCACCCAGGCTGGAGTGCAGTGGCACAATCTTGGCTTACTGCAACCTCTACCTTCTGGTTTCAAATGAAGAATTCTTATTTACATACATGCCATTCCATGATCTCAAAGAGTTAAGACGAAAGCTGTAAAATTGTAAGATGAAATCGGACTAAATCACATTGGAGATTTTAATATAAGTCTCTCAGTAATGAATGAAATAATCAAACAAAACTTCAATAAGAATAAAAACGTTATAAAAAATTAGTAAAGCTGGCCCAATGGTCTCCTATGACACAACACTCAAGACCTTCAAATAATGTATTATTTTCAACAATACAATTTATAATTATTGACCACATATTGAGTTATAATTAGGGTAACAATGCATCCAGTTTGTCTGAGATACTTTTTGTCCTTTCCTGTTGTTTCAACATTAATTATTATTTCCCCTTTTCATCTTTTATAGTGTACTTGTTTGGATATAATTTATACGGGTAATTTAGTCAAAAAACAAGCATCAACACATTTTGAAGAATTGAAATCCTATAAGGTATGACTGCTGATCTAACTCCAAAGAAGCTAACAATCAATACAATTTTATAAAAAGAAATGCCCATAAATTTAGAAATTGTGAAAAAGGTGTTAAATTAACCCATTGATAAAATAATAAATCATATTGCAAATTAAAAGTATTTTTAAAATATTCATAATGAAAATATATACTAGTTCTTTCTGCAACTAAATTAGTTCTTAGAGAAAAATTAATATACTAAATACATATATGAAAAGAATACAAAGCCTTAAAATTGGTAAGCTAAACATATGTAAATTTTAAAAAGAGGTATCTAGGTAAACCCAAAGAAAGTAGGAGAGAGGAAAATATGGAAATAGAGCATACATTCACAAAAGAGAAATAATTTTAAAATAGTGTGGATAAAAGAAACCAATCTGAGCACACACTTTATGATTGTAAACTATTCAGTGGTTTATAATTTATATAGGGCTGAAATAATATCCTGGCAAAATGTGGCCCGGACTTAGCCCTTCAACTTCAACTCTTAACACACTCCATTTCATGAAAGTCAACCAGACTGAACTTTCAATTTCCCCATACACTCCTTCTAAATATTATTCCCTCTGTATGGAATAATTTCCCACTTCTAAATAATATTCCTGTTGAATAATTCCTACTTGTCCTCTAGAGTAATTTGAGAGCCCCCACCTCCAAGAAGCCTTCTATAACTCATGAGCCTGAAATAGGCATCTTTCTCATGTATCTGCACAGCATATGAATTAATGAATTTTACATTAATGATAATAACATTATGGTAGTTTCACATGCACTTCTATGTGTCTTCCACCAACCTACTTATTCCAAAAAAGAGGGAAGTATGTCTATAATGTTGAATGAATGAATAAAAGAATAAAGAAATAAAAACTACATAAAATATACAATGCAAATATAGAAAAAAGTGGAGAGATTAAAGTTCTTCACTTTTTTCTATACTTGCATTGTCTATGGTTCAAGGAATGCTATACATAGTAACATTAAGTGAAAAGGATTAGAAAATGCCCACCAAATTATACAATTTCAATGCTATTGTTAATTATATTGACTGCTGACTTTCAGAAAGATAAAGGTGGATATTAAAGTTCACTAAGAACTAAAGGAAAAATATCATTATATACTTCTATTTTGAGAAATTTTGATGAGAAGTAGAAAGTGACAGAATTATTATTGGAGAAATTATAAGCAAATACATCTAAGGATGACTATTAGTACTTCAATAAAAGAGACTGCGTATAAACTTTTTTATGTTTAAACCAGAAAAATGTTTGAGCTATTCATACATGGATGTTTTATTGATGAAAGAGAAAGTGGAGATGATCATTGCACTAATCTTCAAATTGAGTTGTCCAGATTCACTGTGGTTTCTGGTTCATGGAAAGAGAAGCTTTAGGTATAAATTAAACCATAAACTGATGCCTAGTTCTTATTTATACAATTTTATCTGTCTTCTTTATCTGTAGTTTTCACCACATATGGATAGGTAAAGATAAGAATGTTCACATTAAAGAACACAATTTTCTGTTGTTATAAAACATTCAGAGATGTGACAAAATGAGCACAAAATTCTTCAGATCAATATTTAAAAATACATATTCTAGTTACTTCAAGTAGTGTATTCAGCTAAACTGTGAGGAACAAAAACCTTTTGGATCATAAATATTCACCATCAACTCTTTGTATTATTATTGTTAACCACATGAAAAATAAAATATAACTAAAACAAAGAGTTGGTTCTATTTCAATGTGTTGAACTTTTTAAGAGCCAATAACATATTTGCTGGCATATCTCAATATGTTAAGAATGAAAATATTTCAAAATTAAATGTATTAAAGATCTTTCCTTCTTAATATTTAGAGAGCTATATCATTGGTTTTCATGTTATATGGTATTCTGTGGTATATTTGTATATTAAATAACTTTAAAAATTTCTTATTTTTTGACATCACAATTGATTTTGTATATGTGTACAAGTTACTTACCATACTTCTCATAGAAATATAGAATCTCTATGTCCTTTCCTTCAATCTTGAAAAACCCTTGTTGTTGTCTGTGTGGAAAGATTAAGATGGAAATGATGCCGAGTGATTATCAAGGCTAGGTTGAGGAAGGTGATACACTTTCCACCTGGTTTCCTCCCTCTGTCTCTCTCTTTCTCTCTCTCTCTCTCTCTCTTGTTTCTTCTCTTTCACTCTCACTCCTTGGGTGGTGACTTTGGAATCTTGGATCACATGGAAGAGTCAGTCACCTAGGAAGTCACCTGGGAAGCTACCTTGCTGGAGATATCACAGAAAGATCCCACACAGAGATAAAGGGATTGGCTGAGGAAACTCAGCTATTCCATTCCTCAACTCTTTGAAAAACTCAACCTCAGGTGCCAGACATGTGAGTAAATCTTCAGCTGGTTCCAGCACTAGTCTCTATGTGAAAGTCATGAAGTGAGATACTGAGTAAGAAACGCCTAATTGAGTCCAGTTGACGCCCAGAATTATTAGAAATAATAAAATGATTAATATTGTTTTAAGTCATTAACAGAGTGATTTGATTTGTAGCAATAGATAATGAAGATAGATATTAAGGTTGTTTCTAATACTTTATTGTTTAAAAATAATAGGTATAAATCTTGGTGTTCTCATCTAATTATTTCTTCAGAATAAATTACTAGAAGTGGAATTGCTCTTATCAAAGACTATGCATATTTTTTACTTCCCAGTTGCTCTCTGCTATTATATTGATTTACACAGCCAGTAGCAGTGCCTAAGAACATCATTGACAACCCTGGATTATATCATTAATTCTGCTAATCTAATAGAGTAAAATGATTTATCGGTGTTCTCATATGAATTTCTTTGATTGCTATTGAGCGCTAACTCTTCCCATATTGTTTTTGAAACACACACACACACACACACACACACACACACACACAGAGATGTTATGTACTTTGAAATAATCACAGGAAATATGATCAAAAATTATACAAGTATTTCTCTTCCCATTAACTTAATGAAAGGGAAAGTCAAAAGTGAAAAACATTGTAAAATTATAAACTAATACATTAGTTAAGGCTAGGTAGGACTTAAGATTAGATTGAGATTAAGACTGAATTATTTCCAAATAGATTAACTGCCAAATTCTCAGGCTCAAATGATTTGAGGAGAGGTTATATCTTGAAAATCATTCTTGTAAAATGCATTGAAACAGACCTCTCTTGTCCTTCAATATGTATATTTTCTTTTTTAAAGGATGTTTTTTAGAAAAGAGTCTGTTCTTACAAAGCCATCACTATTGTATTCACACACTACCCCTAAAGGTTGACCTTTATTGCAGGAATGTCCACTTCCATACACAGTCACAATGGAAGCCTGAGGGGGAAAGTGTAATCTTGGTTTACTAAACCCTTAGGGAATATCAGTTGTATTGTTAAAGAATATGGAAGAGATATGCAGGACACAACCTTTGACACATCTTTCCCAGGAGGATGCTTTTGTCAACAGGACTCAGAAACCATAAAGAACAAAACCAACAATGAAGGCAGGACAGGTTACATTAAGTTAAAATTAAATCTTTAAAAATAGGCCATAAATACACTCAAAATAAAAATAAAAAACCAGGAGAAAACATTTACCACCTGGAAAAAAGACCAAGAGCTAATATCCCCAAAGTCCAAAGAGCTCCTATGAAATAAAAATTTAAAAGATATTCAATTCAACTGATAAATGCATATGAAAATTACAGGATTATTATCTTTCAGAATAATCAATAAAATATAAAAACACATGATATTTCATTTTTATTGATTAGAAGATAATTTTAAAAGATTGAAATGTTCCCAGTGACTCAGGAGGCTGGGGCAGGAGAATTGCCTGAACCCGGGAGACGGAGGTTGCGGTGAGCCGAGATCGCGCCATTGCACTCCAGCCTGGGTAACAAGAGCGAAACTCCATCTCAAAAAAAAAAAAAAAAAGATTGAAATGTTTAGTGCTGGGAAAGACAATTGTACTTTTGATAAGAATTTAACTTGTTATAATCATTTTAGAGAACAATTTGAAAATGATTATTAAAGTTTAAATAAGACAAATATGAAAGTATATGCATGTGAGCATGTTCAATAAAGCATTATTTGGAATAGCAAAATACTGGAAAGCAATATTTCAAAATTGGGAAATGGTTGATTATTATATGAAGCATGTGCTTCACACAACACATACTAAAAGGGCAAGCTTTCAATAATCAACATTATATTCAACAGTATTAGTTGATCTAAGAGAAAAGAGAAAAAGGAGGTACAGTATTATAATTAGAATTTTGAGTGTCTCATATTAGATACTTAATTAAACTCCATAAGGTTGGTGCAAATATTACTAGTAAGGAGACTAATTTTTAATACATAAATTAATAAACAGCATTATATATCCAGTACGTAAGAAAAGCAGATTGATTTAAAATCAGAAAATCTGAAGAGTTAGTGGATGATTAGCATATGAGTACTGTTAGGAGAAAATGATGAAGTAATTTTTGCCAAGTTGGGTGGTAGGAAAAAGTGCACGTGGGTGTTTGACTATGTGATTTGTGGTAGGGACAATTGGAAGTCAGCATCTTCAGTAGAGACAGAGAGTGTGTGCTTCATCAATGCTTAGAACATGGGTGGTGCTTTTTACTAAACAGTAGTTTCACTATTAGTAGAATAACATAAATATTTTTAAAAATTCTGTCACATCACTCATTTTCAAAATGGTTCTATTTCCTGTCTGTGTTTTTCAGGATTGTTGAACAGAAAGAATAGCACATTAAGGGTCTGATAATATGCACTCACATGTAATAACCTAATGCAGAAATTTTCCATAAATATTTTCAGATTTCTAAAAATTTACATGAAAATGTCTTGAATTATTAGTGTAATTCACAGTCATAAAACATTTACAGCATTTAGGTTTATCATACTGACCAAAAATATCACCACTTATGTACAACATCAGCTGTATATTAGTTGCTACAATATCAATTCTACATAATGCTTAGTTTTGTGTAAAAAATGAAATAATATTCCTATTACATGGTTTTCATTCATTTTATTCTGCTTTCTATCTCTTCTAAAATTAAATAAGATACTTCTCATCAGCCTCTGTGACATATATATTTGATGGCCAGTATGTAGATGGTGTGAAGCTTGGGTTTTGTTTTCTAAACATTAAATTTATCTACATTTTCACAGATGATAACCTGTAACAATTACTGATTATTCTCTAGTGCAAGATGGAACTTGCCAAAGATAGAAGGGAGTTGAGAGATGGTGACATCTCAGAGAATTCAGAGCATTACACAGACTTAGAGACAAGTAATAAAAATTATAAAAGGGTTGGGATATAGACCCTAATGTAAAAAGTTTAATGACATTAAGTCTAATAAAAGAAAACAAAACTTTATAAATATATAAAAATAATTTTTAAAAACTGTTCAAGCATTTTGGAAAAAATTTGTACTCTCTGAAGCTGAATTAATAAATAATAGGATTACTAAGTGTTTTTTTTTTCTGGGATGGCTTACATGTATGTGGCCAGGACTATGCTAGCTGTCATAAAATTCTCACATGGTTGATGGAAAGTAAACTTAAAGCTTATGAAATATGTTCTACCTGCATTATAAGTGAAAATATGCTAAATCAAGTTACTCGCTGTGATCATACATCAAATTACGGTAACAAAAATAGAATCCAGTTTTCTTGGATCTCAGTTTTGTCCTATAGTTATTATGCTATGATTTATTTTCTGTTTCTTCCTACTTTTGATTAAGTGCCATTTTTTTTTTACAAAAATTGATGAAAAAAAATGCCTACACTCAATTCAGGCAAATTCAGAAATATCTGAACAGAAAAACCCAGAACTGAGGCTGATAGTGATGGTGCATGGTTGTGTTATCAGATCCTAAAGGAATTTAGGATTTGGCACTTGGCTTTCAGCAAGTCAAAAATACTTTACCTGTACCTTTCTGAAAAAATAGAATGATGAATTGAAAATGCTCAAACACAGATAATGTGCCTCTCACATTATCTAACAGAGCATAAAAGCTGGGTGACAAGATTTATTCTGTTCTCCTATAAAAATTACTGTCTTCGGCCAGAATAACAGAAGATAATTGACACTAGTGTCTTAATGCTAAATTGAAAGAACTACCCTGTTGTTTTAATTTTGTGATAATGAACTCTAAAGAATGCCTCTTCCTCTAGTACACATATGGCAGATTGTATCTCAAAATGCTTTTCTGTCTAAATATCCAGAATAAATACCAAATAATGTCACTATTATTATGCAAAATCAGTATGATGTGAAGATTCAGGTACATGAAATACAGCAACATGGTACTTAGAGAAGCTTTTACTGAGCCAACTTTCATTCCCACAACATGAAAACAAAATCAATTCTGCTTAAGATAACATAAGTGATGCTATAATTGAGGCAATCTTTACAATACAGCTTGTGCAGTGACAAGAGGAAATGCAAGCCATTTTTATTTTGATGGAAAACGGCTCAAAGGCAAAGAGATTTTAGCCCTTGGAGACTTGCAATAACCTATAATGAGGGCAACAGCCATCATCCAAGAAATATAACAGATGGCAGCATGGTTGCTTCACTCAGACACAGGTTACAAAACAGATGAATATAGGATTTTAATATTTACAATATTTGAAGAAGATGGCTGTTAGACCAGGCAGCAAAACCAAAAGAAGTATAGCATCAAGAATGTCAAAACTATTATAAATCTTTTTCTTTTAATATACATTACTCTACATGGGATTCGAGTTCCTTATCAATATGACCCAAAAAAATCCCTAGAGTTTAAAGTCCTTAAAGAAAGGAAATGTATTTTGTCTAATGCTATAAAATCGAAAGTTACATAGTGAGTATTCAAAAATATCTATTTATATTTGAATTAAAATATAATAGAAAGTATCAGAGTTGATCCATAAACAGAAACAGAAATATATTTCCCATTGTGTCAAACTGTAAAAGAGCTTGGAAAGACCTCTGTCTATAACTCACCAAAAAGTATAAAGCTGGATGAAATATAAAAACACCACTTGAGTGTCATTGCTAAGCAAATGTAGCAGCTAAGACATGGAGTGAGGAAAGAAATTGAGATCCAAGAAATGATGGAAACTCATTTTTGTGAGATTCACATTAACTGTCACTTTTTCCCCAGGAATTTCCCATTATCTACTGAGGCCTTGAAGTTCAGCTGAATTGTGGTCCAGAGCTGCTGGCAGCCTTGCTGGCATGGAAGGCAAAAATTAAAATGTACGTGTACTAAGAAGACAGGACTTGACAAAATGCTTGACAAATTGGATTATTAGAGGAGTGAATTGGACATTCTGCCTAGGTTTGTCCTCAAAGTTATTTGGTGATTTTGAAATGCTCTGTTTCAAAAGGAAAGAAACAGTAGAAACACACTGCTAAAATGTTAAACAAGAAGCCTAACCTTTGGCCATGTCACCGACCCAAGAACACACACACACACACACACACACACACACACACACAAATGTACTTTAGAATGTTACAAGAAAGAGAAAACACTTCATTTTTACAATTAAAACCACAGAAAGAAAGAACCTTAAACTACTTGCAAACCAGAATAAACCCACTTAAAATTAAACTTCAGATCACCTTCATTACTCTTTTAATAAGTTGATCTGCCTTCCAGAAAAATTAAACCTTCTCTGGAGGAAGGAAATATGATCTGCAGACCCTGAAAGTTTTCACATTCCATGTATAACATTAAACCAGAAATTGCAATGTATACAATAATAGCACTGTTTTAGTTATCAAGTATTACATAGCAGGTAATTTAAAAATTTGGTGGTCTACAACAACAACAAACATTTTATTATCGAGACTGTTTCTGGGCATCAGTAACCGGTGTAGGGAATGACTGGACATTTCTGGCAAAAGACCTTTCACATAGTTGTGGTCAGACTGTTGAGGAAGCCTCACTTCTGGGCTGTGGCAGCTCGGGGATAGCTGAGTATCTCTCTCCATGTAAACTCAGAGAACTTGGCCTAGAGTGACACAAGGGAGGTGCTTAGAACACAAAAGTCAAGGAAGCTTTCCCGCTCAGGGCCATGAAAGTGCAGATGTGGCACTTCCAAGGCCTTGAGAGGAGTGTCTTTTGGAGACACCTACAGTACAAAACCCAAAAGCACATTTTTTTTTAATAGAAAGTCTTCACTTGCAAGACTGTAACAGTAAGCATTTTCTTTTTCTTCTTTCTTTCTTTTTTTTTTTTTTTGCTCTAGGCATCACTTTTGCCTCTTGTTCCTCCTCTGAACCCTGACTTAGGGCTCACAATGTATTATATTTCTATGTGGCTTAACTTGGCATTCTTGGGAGCATGGTGGTCATAGGATACATGGTATAATCTATGGTGATTGAAGGCCTCAAGATAAGTTGTTATCCCAAAAGATAGGTGGAAACTCTATCACCATTCTAACCTAGCTTCAACTTCTACATAGCGCCATTTTTATTGTATTTTATTGAATACAAGGGAGTCACTAAGGTCCCACCAGTTCCAATGCGAGGTACATATATATCACCACTGGATGAGAATAGTATCAAAAAATCTGGAGATTGTCTTAAAATATACCATCTGAATCATTAAAAAAATCCAAACTAAAAATGAAACAGACCTAAAAGTAGTCCAGAGCTTAAAATAATTAGACATAAACTTTGAAAGGATTAAAATAATCGTTTTTAAGGAAGTCAATTACAAGATGGAGAATTTCACCAGTAAATTGTAATCTGCAAAGAAAATCAATATCCTAGAACAGAAAATGCAGTAACTCAAACTAAGACACATTTTTGAGTTTAGCTACAGATCATTAACATTGGAATAGAAGATTATTGATCCAAACTAAAAGAGAAAAAGTACTTGGAGTAAGGAATAAAATAAACATAAGATACAGCGCCAAAAGATCTAACAAACATCCATGTAATTACAACACAGAGGGAAAGGAGAAAGGAAATGGGTCAGAAGCAATGTCTGAAGAGCTACTCACTAAAAATTTTTCAAAGCCATGAAAGACAGCAAACCCAAGGTTCAAAATTATCAATGAGATCAAAGGAAGACATATATCAAGAAAATCACACCAACAAATATTCTATTAAAATAGCTGAAAATGAAAGGTAAAAAGAAAAACCTGTGAAGCCGTTGAAGGAAATATGTTGTATAACTTTCAGGGTAGCAACAATAGGATGGACAAATGACTTCTCATCAATAATTATGAGAATCAGAATGCAAAAATATGACATGACCAAAATGCTAGATGAAACTACATTTTTATATGCAGCAGAAATAATCTTCAGAAATGGAGGCAAAAGTTTTCAGATGATTATAAATTAATAAATTTTTTGATGGGCAGATTCAGACCAAGAAAATACTACAAAAAAATTATCAGGCACAGTGAAAATGTTCCCAGACTGTAATGTTATTATGAAAACATGAAGAGTTTGGGAAATTGTAAATATAAGAGAAAACCCAAATTACTATTGTTTACAAGAGTAACAATGTCTGTGAAGTTATAAATAAGTTCTGTAAATAGAAAACTAGAAGTAGACTAACATTTCCTTACCCTGGTATAATTTATCTACAAAAACCTGTAGTTAACCTCATAACTGTGAAATAGTGAAAATTTTTCTTCTATATCTGAAAATAAGTCACACTATCTATCTTTACTGTTTGTATTAAATGTGTACTAGAGTGCCTAACCTGGACAGTAGACGTTTGTTTATATGTGTGTTTGTGTGTGTGTACGTGTAAATTCATGTGTATGTGTGTCTACACAGTACTACATAAAATTTGAAGATGGCAACATTGTTTAAATAGAAAGTAATAATATTACTTATAATGTAATTATTAAGTAAATTAACCAAACCTGCTGGATTTAGTGTCAATATAAAACTCAAATCTGTATATAATTACACCAAAAAAATAGCAAATTAAATGTATACACAAAGGCACTACTTGTGATTCAATCTAAGAAAACGTTTAGTAAACACTCCACTCAATACATCAATTTTGGAGGTAGCATGGGTACAGAGTATCTCTCTGTCGCCTCAGCTGCAGTAGAGTGGTGCAATTACAGCGGTGCAATTACAGCTCACTGCAGCCTTTACCGCCAGGGTTCAAGCAGTTGTCCCACCTCGGCTGCCTGAGTAGTGGGGACTAAAGGCATGCACCACCATGCCCAGCTAATTTTTGTATTTTTTGTAGACACAGGGATTTGCCATGTTACCCAGGCTGGTCTCGAACTCCTGGGCTCAAGCAATCCTCCAGCCTTGGCCTATCCAAATGCTGGGATTTAAAGGTGTGAACCACCATGCCTGGTCAGAATATGTCAAAATTTTTAAATTATTTTAAAATATTAAAGATGGTTTTAATGACTAGAAAATTAGCCATTTATGATTGTTAGGCTTAACATATTAAAAGTTTAATTCTGTCCAAATCATAATTTCAAGAAAATTGCAGAAAACAGAAATCCTGCATGTTTTTGGTGGCTATTTACAAGATGATCTAAAATTTACATGGAGATTCAAAGTGTTTGGAATATTCAACACAGTCTTAAAGAAGTAGAACACCATGAAAGATTTACCATTTCAGATATCATAACTTACTACAAAGCTATAGTAATTTAAACTGTATAGTAATATTTCAATAATAGATACATAAATGAAATATAAATGAGTCTCGAAACATAAATATTTATGTATTTTTTTCACCTGCTTAACAACAAAATAATATTATGATAATAATAATTATGGGATTATTATATTGATACACAGTGCTGGGTGAACTGATACCCCTGTGCAGATAATAACCTTGCTTTTAATCTTATATCATATATAATGTCAATTTCAAATAGATTTTAAATTTAATTGTAAATGTCAAAGCAATAATGTTTCTAAAATATTGCATTGAAAAATATCCTCCTGACTTTAGGATTGGTACATATTTCCCAATTATAATTCAAAGAGCAGTAAAGACAAGAGGTCAATAAATAGGATCTCATTAAAATTATGAACTTCTCTTTATCAAAATAAACCACTGAAAGGGCTAAAATGAAGGAAAAAGAAAAAATATATTTATAATGTATTTATTCAATAAGCACTGGTATCCAAAATATGTAAAGAACTTCTAAATATCAATAAGCTAAAAACAGAAAACTTAATGAATCAGTGGGCAAAAACCATCTATAAAGAAGATATTCAATAGGAATTCAATCAATGAAAATAATGTATACAATTGGACAAAATTAAAACCACGAAATAATATGGCTATAGATCAGAACAGCTAAACTTATATAAAATAAAATTGGTAATATCAAATGATAGCAGATATATGGTATAGATTGAACTATCATAGGCTACTTTTGACTTTGTAAATTGGTATAATCATTATAAGAAATTGGTGGTTACCTAACTAAAGTCAAATAGACACTTGTTCTAGAACGCACTATTCTACTTTTTGGTGTCTGCTAATTTAAAATAATAAAAATATGCACATATATGCACCAAACAACATTCTCTGGGGTGTATATAGTAGCATTATTTGTTTTATTACAAATTTAAAAATCAAACAAATCTCTAACATCAGTAGAATATTGTTGAAAGCTTTTATTGTGTTCCTGCAATTGAATATTACACAGCAATGAAAAAATAAACCCTAGCTATATGCAACATGTATGTTCGAATCTCAAAACATAGTACAAAATGCAATAAAACAGACAGGAAAGCATTCTGAGGGTATGATTCTATTTATATTGCCTTTTATTTAAGAGAAACTATTCTAAGGTCATAGAAGTCAAAATAATGATGACTACTGAATTGTAATGACTATAGGGAGACCCAAAGGAGACTTCTGAAGAGCTGTACATTTTTCTACATGTGCATTATATTTAAATACAGAGATTTATTTTAAAATAGGGCTTAAAACTGGACTCTCTTATATTGCTGATAAATAGAAAATGGTGCAATCATTTTAGAAACAGTTTGGCAGTTTCTTGTAAAATAAAACCTATACTTAACACAGCAGTGTCACTCCTGGGTATTTACCCAAGAAGAATGTAAATATATTTCCACACAAATGTTTATAGCCGCTTTCTAACATCATGAGTAAACACTGAAAGCACCCCAATGTTCTTTAACAAGAAAAGACATATCATTACATTGGACAACTATTCACCAATAAAAGTAAATGAAATACTGATCAAACAGTAACACAGAGATGAAGCTGAAAATCCTTCAACTGGGAGAAAGACTCTAGGCACAAAAGAATACACACAGTATGATTCCATATGAAACTCTAAAAACGACAAAGTAATCTTTAGTGATGCAAGGCAGTCCAGTCATTTTTGAGGGTCAGGTATGTGTATAGTTGACTGGGAAGTGTCATAAAGAAGTTGAGGTTAATAGAAATATTGTGTGTATTATTTTTTCTAGTGATTACACAAGTATATGAATTTTTCAGATCTCATCAAAATATATACTTAATGCAGTTCATTTTGTTAAATGTAAAGTATATCTCAGTAAACTTGATTTTTAAATGTATATAAATATATATCTAAATTATACGTATGTATAAATATATAAAGAATTAAGTAAAATATTATTTTAAAATAAGGTTTAAATAGTAATGCTTCAAATTCAGCTTGTTTAAAATCTTTCTGCTTTGCTACAAAGGCGGTTTATTTAATACACGGTTGGTTGGTATCTTTTAATCCCCAGTTGTCCTAAATGTAAAAAAAAAAAAAAGGAAGAAAAGGAATAAGGCTAAGATTTATATCAGTTTAAGCCAAAAATGGTAAAATATCGACTGAGAGAAAACAATGTAGTTGTAATATACTACAGATAAAAGCCTGAAGGGAAGGAATGATGTGTAGTGCAGATAGCAGCCATCTGGATTCTTTGTTTTTTGAGTGTTTCAACAACAAATAAATGTTCATTTCCCAAGGAGACCTACAAATCAAGATAGATTGACAGCTTTCTTTTTTAAAGTGGTGAATGCTCAAAGGTGCTCCTGTGAGGATGCAGTAAACAAGCAACATCATCAGACCATGATTCAGTTTAACTTGGTCCTGCTATGCAGAAAAATGTGAGCAAAGCACACATAATTCCAACTCACTTTCTAAATCACTGTTAGTCGGACCCCCTCTTCTATCAAACACTTTGATATTGGCTCACACAATGCTATCTGCCTAGTGTTTATCAACAATAAGAAAATGTTAATAAAATATTATTCTCCCAAACATCAAATGCCTACTCCAAATAATACTTAATGCCAAATATTTTCTTGACATTGGATTTCGATTCCAATCTTTCAGATTAATTAAATCCTTGCCTTCACTTTACATAAGAGATACAACCTGTTTTCTGTAGCCAAAGCCCAAAAGGTAAAGTAGGTGAGAAATTCACAGTATACATACTAAGATGCCTTTTTGAATTTTGCAGTTTGTGTATCATGTATCAAGTCTCAGGGGGAATGAAAGGGAATTCTAGGCTGGTAAAGCAATGAGAATGGCCATGATTTGAAATAGAAGCTGACAAACAAGCAAAAGTGTATTGGGGAAGGTTCGCTGTCTTGTACCATTTATTCTCTTTTATTCCAGTCAACAATGTCATTGCAAGACTGACAAAGGGAGATATTAATATAAATTAAAATTGAGAATTTTTATTCACACTTTGATATAGCTTGAACATATATACCCACCAAATCTCATGTTGAATCATAATCCCAATGTTGGAAGGGAGGCCTTATAGGAGATGTTTGGGTGATGGTGTCAGATCCTCCATGGCCTGGTGCTGTCCTTACAATAGTGAATGAGTTCTCACCACCACCAGATCTGGTTGTGTATGACACCTTCTTACTCACTGTCTCTCTCCTGCTTCCACTCCCCCCCGTATGAGACACCAGCATCCTTTCATATTTCACCATGATTCTAAGCTCTCGGAGGCCTCCTCAAAACAGATGCCAGCATTCTGCTTCCTGTACAGGCTGCAGAACCATGAGTCAAAACTTCTTTTCTTGTAAATTCCGTAGTCTCAGGTATTTCATTTTGATAATGCAAGAACACCATCATGCATCCAGAGAAATAAAAAATGTGTCTCATTCAGTTAATGGAATTTAAAGGAAACAGAGTTCCTCTGTTGAGTAGATGACATACGTTTCTGATCTTTCCTTATCAACTCAAAAGGCTTCTACTTCTACTATAGCTCTAATAATAAATTAGGAATAAAAATAGTAAACATTTTCTGCAAAATCTTCCTGCAGAAGATCAGCCTTGGATCAGTTTTCTCTCAGTCTATCCCGTTGCAAAATTACAGCTTCTAAACCTCATTCAACAGTCTTCAAGGATTGTGAGGCTAGTCACTGACGTTTTTATTGAAGACAATTGAAGATAAGTAGACATGACAAACAAAAGTCTTTAAAAGAATGGCCCAGAGAATCACATTATCCAATCCGCTGTGTACACGAGGCTCTGTCTACAGCTGAACTGTGGGCTCAAGAGAAAGCTGACCAGAGCCTACAGCATTGCTCCCACGCCTCTTCCTCTGCCTGGGGAAAATGTGTTAGTCCTGTAGAGTGGAACAGACATTGACTTGGCTTGTTCATTCTCATTATAGGATTCATTGATGACATTTATTTGCATTGGCAGCAATTGTTTAACCACATTCTTTTTGGGCCTGAGACTTAGAAAATTTAAGAGCACTTTTGAGGAAACAATTTTTATAATGTACAACTAGACTCAATGGCCTCTTAGAAGTTAGCCCAAAGCTTAAACTACCTTAGCATCTCAATAAATCTATTTTTGAGAACCAGATCCTGGATTTTGTATATATGTGGAATTTTCAGAAGTTTGGGCTGTATCAGAAACAGAGTAGCAAATTAGAAAACACTGAAGTCAGTCCCTGTCACCCCACAGCCATGTCCAGTACAAGATGGCCAGTCAGTGTTCTGACAGACTAGTGATAAATATCATTGCCTGAAAGAGACACTTCAAGGAATCCAAGGCAGCCTGGCAGTTTTCCTAGAAAAGGTCTTAGGACATAAACAACAACATGCATCTTTACTATCCCACATTGTAGGCTTCATGTATTCCCTTTCTGATAGCGAGTTTTCCATGAAAAGTATTCATTCCATATGACCTATATCCACTGAGACTGCCCAGTGAACACTGAGAAATCATCCAGGCACCCGAACACGCTCCTACTCCCCATCACCTGTGGCAGTTGAGTGCATGCCTCTGTGCCTTCACTAAAGAGTAAACGGTTAGCAGAATGCCCATATGACAAAAAATATTGATTCAGAAATTCAAAATGACATTTTTCCCTGAGAACAGAGGCAAATGGCCCAGCATTTCCCACTCTAGACCTGCTTGAGTAGCATTATTGAGAAAAATAATGGAGATGGAATAGTATCAGTAGATGTTTATGTCCTGTGTTTTCAATTGCATTCTAAAGTAACACAGATGTTCAATTCCAGACATAAGCTTTGAGCTGCAAGACTTTTTAGCTCTAGAACTAGCAAGGCACTGAGCCAACATTTTACGGCATCAAGGTCCAGGATATAATAACAATATGACATCGCAGAACCTGCCAGCCTGGTTTTCATAGTTAAAAGGAGCCACTAGTCCTGAATCTGAAATCATCATCAGATCTGGCCCCAAGCATTCCAGCTGCAGCTGCATTCTATTGCAAACTACTCTCAGATCAGCCTTCTTCATGGTTGTGAAAGGACAGATCTCTCTCCTAGCACTATCAGGGAGTGAACTCCAAGTTTTATGTTGGTTACCATTGATTGGTTTAACCACTCCACTGTAGTTGGTTTATGGGAGCATTTCAGGAGGTGACCAATCTGCAAGCAATCAATCCTGGATGTGTTATTACTCACCCTCCATGCTCACAGATAGTTTGGCAAATCACATGTTCTTCAAATTATGTAAATTGATTTTTAAAGTCAGGATCTTTTCTTAGTATCATAGTACAGTGATACTTTTGATTATATATTAAAATATATATCATACCAAAATATAAAATAAATCCGAATCTTTTTTTTGTAATGAATATGATTTTTATATTTGGTAGGCACTAATGTTAAATGCTGCAAAGTCTCATATACAAAATATATTTAATAGCAGATTACATTTTTCTCTTATCCAAACAAGAAGAAAATCATGGCACTAATAGCAGTAGGTGATATCAGCCGAGTTTGGGCTTCCAGAATCTGAGGACAGCTGTTGTCTAAGAGGACTAGAAAATCTAGACTCTGATTATCAGGGAAGGGAATTGAGGAAGCAATAAGAAATCTAAAATTTGAAGTCCATGGGCACATAGAGAGGCTAAGCTCTAAGAGAAGTGAAGTGTTTCCAACAAGCAAGGGCCAACAGGCAAAAAGCAACAGAGTTTGCCAAATTAAATCTAGAATGAGTGCGAGAACTTAGAAGCGCACTCATTCTAGATTTAATTTGGCAAACTCTGTTTCATTTTTGCCAGTCTTTTATGAGATGTCTGTAGAAGAACCTGTAGGCTGAGAAAGAGCCATAACGAACTTCCCTAGATTAGAGTGGAATCATCTAAGGAAGTGATTTTAGCATACTGCAATCACAGATAGCTTCAGTAATCCAAATAAAGCTGTGAGCCATTTGCCACCTGTACCACACTGAAAAGGCACATAGACTTCAACAATGAGTTATTGTAAAATTAATTATTGCCTTTCCTTTTTGCTTCACTCCATTTATCAGAAAATAAGCAGCATAAACGAAATTGTAAATATTTTCTTTCACCTGAGGGAGTTTTGTTTTTTTGAGTTCAGAGTTTCCAAATGTTTCAGTCTTTACAGTGGAATTGAGTTAAATTGTCTTAGAAGAGGAGAGTAGGGGAAATTTCATGTTTTGAATTGAGAGAAGAATCTGACAAACACATGGAAAGGGTTAGGGTTTCAGAGACTCAGAACACAGTTGACTGTTTTTCAGGTGCTGATGAATTGGACCTGAAATGGCAGGTCTACTGGTGAGGGCAGCTGCAGGTATACATGGCACTAGAAATCAGAGACACTTATTGAGAGTAAGCGACTCTAAAATGTGACATAGAGGAGGAGCTGTCCACAGAGCCTTGGAAACGAGCATTTCATCAGTGATCAGTGATCTTTGACAATTTTTCATAAATTCCATCATGTGCAAGTTGTTTTGCACAATAAGAAAGGAGAAGGGGATATAATGGATATCGAGGATTGAGGTGTAGCATAAACCCCAGCTTTCTTTGAGTGTTCATTCATTCCTGTGCCATATACTGAGAAGGCTAACCATTACATTGTCTAGACTCTCAATGATTTCAGAATGTGGTTCAGATTTGTGGTAGCATGCATTGTAAGTTGAGGAGAAACCAAGGCAGAAATAGTACTCCCAAAGCTTCTGTTACTTGTCACATAAACCTAGTTTTACAGAAATTTACTCATTCAACTGCTGTGTTAGCAGAGACTTATTGCAATGCATCTATTTTTCTGATGTGTAAGATAATGGTTTTATGACGTGAAGTAGTGAGAAGCTTCTTGAATTTGGAGGATTCCTGGCGAGCAACAGAGTATGGCTCTAAAGCAGCTTCTCAATTTGAAGGCAGTAGCTGCTTTGGTAGACCACCAGGGGAATCAAATTAAAAATTTCTTCCAGAGTCTATATCTGTAACCCTATCAGTCAATCCATAAAATATTAATATCTCGGAACAAAATCCCTTTCTAAGAATTCTATTTTCTGCAATGTAACTTGAACAACTATGAAGCAACATCACCAGATGACTGAAATTAGATGTTTCACTGACTGGGCAGTTAAGGCTAAATCCATATTTGATGAAATTTTTTTAAGTGTGTCATGTCTTGAAACCAAGTGTAATGTACTAGTCGTTCATGTTCATCATGTAAATGCGAAACGAAACTTTTCACACTGCGTCAAGGAGTTTACAGAGTTCTCTCAAGTCTTGTCCAAAGAATCACATGCTAAAAGGAGGAATCCAGTATAACAAAGCATGAGGAAATCAACATAAGAAGTTTTATGTTAGAGGCTGTCCTTGGTTAGCTGTCATTGGGAAAGAGTTCATACACAAACACATGATAAAACAAACAATAGCGTAATCAAATGTGAGAAAAGTAAAGATTTTTTTCTTGCAGTCATAGCCTCAGAGGAGAGAAGAACACATTAGGGTGGGTGGGCATATTAGAGCTGAAAAACTAAATAAACCTACTTACACTGAACAGTTTAGTTTTCTGATTTGATGTGGAAGTTTGCCTCTCTTCAATTTTAGACTTAATGCAGTCATTTGAGAGACTTCCCAGCTCTACAACCACAATTCACCGGAGTATCCCAGCTATCACAAATCTTGATTAAAAATAACGTATAAGAATGTACAAAAGTATGGCCAAAGGGAAAAAAAGAAGTAAGAAGAAGAAAAAACATCATACTTTTCTGATTCCTCATGCCTGGGATATATAGTAGCCTGTTATTTCTCATGTAATTTTCTGAATCTTCAAAAATAAAAACAAGAAAATAAAAAAGTAAGAAAACAACAAACAAATGAAAACAAAACCTGGTATCGGAAACGGAAAAGTCAAGGATTGAGAGAAAAAGAGAAGGGAGAAGTGTAATAGTATAATTTCTTCAGTCCCAGGGATCTTGAACATTCATAGAATATGGCTCAAGATTTGCATTTCTTGCCCACTTTTGACTTGATTCAAAAGTATCATCTAATTCACTATCTCATTTCTTTTTTTTCCCAAACAGTATTTGGGAAAAGTCTCATTTATCAAAAAGCTTTTCTGTCTTGTCCATAGCTCTTCAAGCAAAACACAATCCGATAGGCCTTAGTCCAAGAAAAACTAAACCGAAATGTGATGCTCTTTGAGCCTTTTTAAGGGATCTCATTCCATCCTGCTACCTCCTTTTACCTAGTGCCCAACTGCTTGTGCATTTGCAAAACTTGTGTTTCTCTGGACGTGGCTTCAAATACTTCAAACACTCAGTCCTGACCTCACCTCTACTCCCAACTCTCTGGTCTTTGCAGATTTTTTGTGTTTCAACTGTTTGAACCTCAGGTTGATCTAGATTTATACTGTCTGACTCATGAAGGCTTTTTAAAATGATCCATAGACATAGACATCTCCTTGGTTCTTTAATTCCAGATAACTTTGTTGAAGTGTTAAAATAGTTGTGTCTTTTATGGACATAGTCTTCAAACAAATCAATGTGTTCCTATTTTATATACCTCAAAGAGGTAATAGTTTGAAAAGCATAGGTCACTGATGGGTTGGCCGGTTTTCTCATTTTATATAAAACACGCTGGTGACTTTCAATGTCAATTTTTCTTATATCTCATGGCAAATTTACCATCTTCTTTGGTAGCAAGATATAAACATATAAACATAACAGAAGGTCAATGAGCAGCAGAGGACTTGGAAGAAGGATCACTCACTTTGGAAGCTTATAAAATAATGTCAATAAGAAATATAGCACCATTATTTTAAATTAAATTTGCACTATTTTTCAAAGTTATTGCCCTCAAAACTGTAGTCTTATTTCCTTTGTATTGCCCTAGACTGAATGATCATATTCTTGTACAAATGACAGAAATACATTTAAAAAATTTAAGTGCACTTAAATGTTTTCATGGTGGTATAAAACCCAAATACTTCCACATTTTAGTTCCATTCAATAAAGTTGTAATAATCCTAAGTTTACACAGGCATATTTTATTATTTATCTCTCTTTGGGATTCTGGAAAAGCATATTCCTTTTCAGCATAAAAATACATTCTTCATTTTTGCAAGATTATTAGTTATTATTTGCAAAATTAAAATATCCTTAAAAGTAAGCATTCTGATCGTTAATGAGCTATTTGTTCCATTTGTGTTCAGGATTTCTTGGTGGAAACCAGCTGCCATTTCAAAGTAGATCCTCCTAATTATGTTAAATTCATTCTTTTATGGACAAAAAGCCATGCTAAAAAAATTCTTAGAAAGGATTATTGACTCAGCCTATAAACTGCTTGTAAGAAAATATTTTTCATGTAACATAGTTTTATTTATTCTCCCTTGAAAAACCTGAAAAAAATCTATTGACTGATCTTTTGACTTTTCTGTTCAGAGATTCATCTGACATATAATGTTTATTATTATCAACAAAAACAGTTATTAACTTTTGAGATATTATGCCAAGGTAATAAAATCTAGCTTTCTTCATTTTCGTAAAACTAGTGACATAATACAGTGGGAATTTAATGGGTTTGGAATTTGGCAGACAGGCAAGTGTGAATTTAATCCTATTTCACCATGCACTCTGTGACCTAGAAAGATAACTATAGGAACCTGTTTACTCATCTGTAAAATGTCCACAATAGTCAATAAGTAGATCATAATGGGGTAAAATAAGGCAGCATAGGAGAAAGCAACCAACAATTTTTGCACATAGTGAAGGTGCAATAACTGGTAATTTATATTCTTTTCTCTTCATTAGTCACTAATTTTGTGTATTTTTCTTTTCCCCCAACAATGTTCTCTCTCTCAGCCTCTCTCCCTCTTCCTGTTTCTGTCTCTCTCCCTTCTCCCTCACTCTCTAATCCTCTCCTACACACAGACATACCTACACACACAGAGCATTAAAAACTAAAACTTAAAGACACAGAAGGCATACACAATGATGGCAATGGACTTTGTTCAATCCTATTTTATTATTTCAGTATTCATACAAATGTATATACAGATAGCTAAACAAATTTAGTTGATTTTTTTGATTGTGAACACCATGAGATCATAAGTGTAATGCTTATAATTCAATTCAGCCATCCTACTATCTGACCAAAATTATACCAAACTTTTTCCAAGATAATCAAAGTCTTAAACCAACCATCACTTTGCCTGAAAAAGATACCTGTGCTACCCTATGTGCCTGTGTGGTTGCAATCATACAGAGATGTTATCAATTTATGTAATTGAGGATAAGACTGGATAGAAATTTGTTTAGAATATGAATTTATTAATAGTCAGCATCACACACACATGCACACACACACATGGTTTCTTTACCAACCTTAAGAAACCCTCACTGTATCTCTTCAAGATGCGATCTCTCTCATCTCTTATGAATGGCAAGTCATTCATTTCTCATTTAGGTTCCTCCCCATCAGCCTTGAAGAATAACATCTAGAAATCTAAAGTGAAGAAAAAATAAATGAAATAAGTGATAATAAAAAAAAAAAACTATGGCTAATTTCATGCTTCATATATTTAAATAAAAACGGCATGCCTTATGTGTTAAATAATAATTGCTTGGAAGCAGGCAGTAGATTCAGCAGGTAATAGTCTGCTTCAATAAGAATGTTATTGTCTCTGGGAATTTGTATGACTCTGTGAGATGCTAGTAGCCATGACTGACATAGTATAAATTATGTGGAGTTGGGCAAGTGACACCATGCAAAATAACCAACAGTTTCAAGGGCTGACTATAAGTGTTTCAAGCTGTATCCATCTTAGGAATGTGGACCCTATCTGTAACATAAATTTTTGTGTATCATGTTTATGGGGAGTGGGGTAATATACTGAGGAATCATATTGGGAAAACAAAAGCTCACCGGTGGTCTCTTTCTCTAATTGGTCACATCATTTAGTAGTTAATATACCTCCTGTTCCAGAGTACTGTACGTATGCATCTGAAGTTCAAATTTCAGGTCACTTTCATAATCACTTAGAATGGCAGAGGACTCTTAGCCAAAAGTTTGCCCTAGTTGAAGTGTCAAATTAAAACTGAAGTACGAATGGTATTAAGTAAAGCTACCTGATCTTGTGGGAGACTAAGGGTGTGGAAGTGGGATAAGACATATTCTTAGGGCAGTATTGGCATCAAGCATTGAACACCAGCATTGGCAGAAGTTCTGATACTTGTAATATTCACCTAAATGGATTGAAAAATATTTTTAACAAAACCTCTTAGGTATTTTTTCTTTAAATTCAGAAAAGAATTGTCCTTGATATATCCTCATGTGTCCTTGAACTAGTTGCTGCTGGAACTGTTATTTCTTCTTCTTTCATCAATGACAAATAGCTTTAGTACCAAACGATAGGCCTCACTTCTTTCCTATTCTTTCTTTGTATTTCTCAGGTATAAGGGAGGAAGGACAAGCACCAGTTCTGCCTTTGTTCTGGTTCTTTCATAATCGTGCTTTTGATGCACCTTATCTGCTGCATAAAGAGACATAAGGGAAACTTGATTAGTAGACTTAAATTCCATGCTTATGTGAAGATCTTGATACAGACATTTTATGCACTGTTCTTCCCTGTAATCTATTCATCTCTGGCCTTAAATAAAAATCTGTCAGCCTAATAAATCTGCCTCCAGTTTATCCAACATAGTCAAGATTAATGCAGAGGCTATCAAAGCACCCCTTCCTCTGAGGAGGATTATACAATCATTTGCTTGAATCTCATCAAAGTTACACTACATATTATATTTTATAAAACATATATATATTATAGGCTCAAATAAGTCCTCAAATGCATATTCATTATACTGTTTCCAGGTAGAATTTTCATTTGAGTGAGAAAAATTTCATCACATAAAATATCAAATGTATTTATTTTATAAATAGCAAACTTAGTTACATTTCTCCATCAATCATTTTGCCATCAATATTTGCCAATCTTTTCTCCATAAATATTTGGAAAAATATTGAATACGAATGAAAAAGAAAAGAAAGAAGGAAAGAAACATATTTCAAGATGGTGAAATTAGCATGTGGGAGGTGGATGGGGACACTGAAGCCAATACCCATGTCTGGTGGTTTGGTGATTGCCTGCACATGAACACAGCTGGCAGCTCATGATCTATGCAATTCAATCAGAACACTTCAGGATCAAAGTCCATTGCAAAGCTGAAAGCCATTATGGACACAGCAGTCTGCAGAAAATCATGAAAATGTGTGAAGTTTCAGTTAGATCTTGGATCTCTTGATTATTCTTATAGTAATTTTTGCAATATTCTGTCCTTATTAACCAGCTATTTTCTCCTCTACATTACTAAAAATACGCTTCTCAAAGAGAAGGGCTTCTGTCAGGTATAGACTACTGTTTGTTAATATTCAAAAGCAGTCCTCTTGCTTTGTCTGTATAGTTTGGGAATTATGCTGACTTCTGTCTTAAGGCAACACAAAGAAATTAACTAACTTGCTTAGTTTACAGAGTGATTAGTGGAAATATCTCATGGAAAGACTTTCATTGATTTGTCATTTTTCCCTGAAAACAGGTGAAAAGTCCTAAGAGTCAGCAGTATTCTCTAGAAGAAGTTAAGGAATTAAGAATTAATTTCTCTTAGGGATGTAAGAGGCATTCACTTATCTTCTGAATGAGAATAATCTGGTTTAAAAATGCTTTACAAATGTAGTGATGGTGCTGATCACAAAATTCCTAAAACTTTCATTACTGAGGCAAGTATATATTTAGCCTGGAGGAAATAAGCCTCATATAGGCAGTTTCTCATCATTTTATTTTAGATAGCTAAGTCTGAAATGACTCTCATGCTGGCAATAGTAATATTGGCATTCTTGATTATATGTTTATATTTTTGTCAGGCAGTTATAATATGCCTGTTATGTAGTTGACTACATGATTTTAGATTTCATATCAAGATATTTAGAGAAATATTCCTAAATAGAAACAGATCAGCCTTAAACTTGGTACCAAATTGTCAGCTAATGGACTGAATATGTCACTTTTGGCATTCTGCCATTTATATGACTGAAAACTGACTACAATAATGTTACCGGAATTATTTCCAGTGAAAGCTGGGACATGGAGGCAGTCCTTAGAATTTACATAAAGCCTAAAGATAATATGCAGAAGGGCTCGTTTAAACAAACTACCCAAAATCAGGGATTTACTTAGCAGTATAATACTTCAGCAAACGTTTACTAGTGTCCAGCTTATGAAACCCAATATGTTAGTCAAAGGGAATATAAAATTGGAAAATACGCATTTTGGCTGTCCAATCCTCTACTGTCTTGTGGAGAAGGCAGGTAAATAAACATATGCTTTTGAACAGCGTGGTAACTTACATGATATGGATAGGCTAGGAGTGCCCAGGAAGACAGGAAAAACCTTCACTGGCTCTAGACTTCAGCTGACCCAGGAAGCATAAAGGAGTACGAATTAGCAACTGAAAAGTGGGAGGAGAGGCCTGCTCTCAAAGTGGGAAACAGTTTCAGCATGAAAATAGGAAGTGAATTGGCTAAGAATGTCTTAATCCTCCTAAAGAGAGGTAAGCCAGATGTGAGGATGAAGAGCTTTTCAAGGACCATTGGTGACCCCTTCCAAGCCAACACCCAGCTTGTCACTGTGCACCACATCACATTCTTTAACCCCAAGAGGCAGGTCTTTCTAGCAGCTGTTTTCTTCTTGAGACTGCTTCCTGATTTGCTAATCCAGCTGCACTCTGAGTTCCCTTCTTTTAAAAATGCACAAAGATTATTTTAGTCCTTTAGTTCCCAAGAACCACAATCTATCCAGTTCTATTTATGTCCACGCCTTTTAATCCAATGAAAGTATGGTAGTTAGAGAGTAAAGAAAAGGCTGAAAGTGAGCCTTGTGTTACTCTTCTGAATTTGGGGAATTTATCTTTAAATTATTAAAACTCACTGACCCTGTTTCATTTTCAAGTATTTTCAAGCCATTCTTAGCATTTATACAAAGCAGTACTCAGTAAAAGTTGATCTTTTCACTATGACATGTTGGTACATGATTACAACCAACTCTCACAGGGAAAAAAAATGAAAAATAAGCCTTGATTTGTAATGTTTTCCATAATGATGGCATAATACTCCAACTATGACCAGCTGAGCCATGACATCTGTATTGATATCATTGAATTCGATTATAAGAGATTTGGTGGCTAAAAAAATGAATTTGCAAATTACTTTAAATTAATGAATAAATTCACAGACTTACCAAGAAAAAAATAAACTAATAAACAAAAAATGTAATTTGATTTTTTTTCTGCTAAAAATTTCAAGCAACACATAAGTGTTAGAAGGCAAGTTACCCTTTTGCAATAAGAAAGGTGTAAATCTTAGTAGACAAGCACAATTTGATGTTCTGTGACTATGTAGATATAGGAATCAATATACTTTTTGATGTCATCCTAATGACCATAGAAACTTCAATTCATTTATTTTATTTGTACATCAGTTTTCTCAATCCAAAACTGGAAAATATGATCCAACACTCAGATAATATGGAGTATTCAGAAATCTTTAAATATGGAGCACTCTAGAATCATTAATAAGAATTGGAGTTCTGTCTACCTTTATATGAATAATATTATTAAACACTGACATGTTGGCTGTGATTTATCTGCTCTCCAAAACATGGAGCTAAACTTTTCACAAACTTGTTTTTTTTGTGATATTTTATTGATACTTCAAATCCATTTATTTTCTCTTGTCAGAGAATGAGTTCACCAACAAAACATGCCAATTGTTCTACATACTTTTGAATTCACAAATAAAATAATTATAGTTAATTATAAACTAAAAAGAATGTTTTGTTAATATTACATAATATGTTCAAATGCTAATCTACGGCATAGAAGAAATTGTTTGAAATTTTAGGAAGAGGATCTAAAGATACAATAATAATAACAAAGACATTGACCAATAACATTTCTAAACAGCCAGTTTTGCCCAATGGAAATATGATGTGACCCATACATGTAATTTAAATATTTTAGTAGCCACTTTTTTAAAAGTTAAAAAAGGCCAGGTGAAATTAATTTCCATAATATGTTATATAAGAAAGTGTAACCCAAAACTTATCATTTTAACATGTAATTAGTGTAAACATTTAAAAATATTTACATTTTTCTACTTAAAATTTAAAACCTGATGAGTATTTACATTTGCAGCATATACTAATTTGATGCAAATTTGTTTTAAAAAAAATCTGTATTTAGAATTCCTGAAATTTACAGATGAAAGTAAGACTCATATACCCAAACTTTTCCAACCATACTTAAAATTTTCCCATAATAAATTCAAACACAAACTTTTCCTTTATTATTTGTATATACACTAACAAACCTGATTCTTATTTTTTTAGAAAATTCGATTTGTCTTTGAAAATGTCCTATATTTGAAAACTGCAATAACTCTAGATCTTTGATCTAATATTGCTGGAGAACTGTACACATAATTAAAATTATTTTTTTCTAGTTGAAATTATTCTTTAACATATATAAAAGATTCAAAATATCTAAACCAGGAGATTAATTATTTAGTCTGCAAAATAACAAAATTTTGTTGTATATTTAGAAGCCCTTTCACACAAAGCATACCAGTATGTTAATTGGACAGTGTCTCTTGTATGACACATCTAAGGTTAAGTATTTTCAAGCTTTCAGAATTGGAATCCATTAATCTTTGATATTATCAGAATGGTTTTGTATTTTCTGGAAAATTGTTTGATGGCTTCATTGAAGATTCTTCAATTTCTGTAAAAAAACATCTTTTTTAGTCTTTTCATCATAATTTTCTCAAAAAATTTATCATTGAAATTTTTTTTTTGCCATATTTTCACTTAAAAATGTGGTGGATTTTTATCCAAAAACTCAGCCATGGTTTAGCTGGCCAAAGTTATAAGCTGATAACATATTTTAAAATCATCAATATTTTCTGTGCTCACTTTATTCTGATTTTAGACAACTAGTTTTGTTAACAGTTTTTTTGAAGGTTGGGAGAAAATTCTTCATCAAATTTATTATTTATTTGGCAAAAATAGCTTTTAATATTTTCCCTTTTGTCAAATTTAACATATTTGTTTCACACAACACACAGCTCATCTATTTTACTCTGCTGCAACAGAGTATAATTATCTTTAGTCATGAAATGTGCAAAGTTCTCTTTCTCTCTCTCAACTTTTCTGGTAACAGGTCTAGCTTTTGCAACTTCATTTGATTTTTACTCAGAATTTTTAATCAGAATTACTCCGTTGTTTAAAACAAAATAGTTTCCTGCACTTAATTATGCAAGTTTAATCTACATTTTTGCATAAGTGTAGTACTAGACATGATATGTGTCCTAAATATGCTACAATGCACCAAAAATGTCTTATGCAATGCAAGTTTAAAATAAGATACAGTCGAGGAAATCAAAAAACTATGTTTAACAGAGAAGTATTTTTTACAGTATACTAATCACGGTTTTCAGGAGAGAGAAGACCAATAAGAGAGAGACATATATAATGGATATATAAAATGTATATAGAAGGTATATATATCATATATAGGAGCCACATATATATAGCTCAGATATATAGTAGCTATATATATATTTCATATATATATATATATTTTTTTTAAGATGGGGTTTCACCATGATGGCCAAGCTGGTCTTGAACTCCTGACCTCAAGTGATCCACCCACCTCGGCCTCCCAAAGTGTTAGGATTACACACGTGAGCCACTGCGCCCGGCCAGGAGCTATATATTTTTAATACATAATATATATGAGAGGAAATTTACCTGGGGATTGGTTCAGGCAATTATGGAGCTTGGAAGTCCCATGACAGTCTGCAAACTAGAGCCCCTAGATGGTGGTAGTTGGTTCAGTTCAAGTCCAAAGAACCAGGGAAGCTGATGTCACTGTCTCAGTGTGAGGCCAATGGCCTGACAACCCAGGGGCCAGCAGGGTTCGTCCTGGAATGCATAGGCTGAGAAATAAATCAATACATTCATCTTTGTGTCTTTCACTTTTGTTTCTTTTTTCTCTGCAGATCACCAGCAAATTGGAGGGAACCTGTACATCTTTAGGATGTATCTTCCCAACCTAGTCCACTTAGACTCACTTGCTCATCCCCTCTGCAAACACTCTCACAAACACACTCAAAAATAGTGCTTTATCAGTGTTTCAAGTATTCCTTAAACCAGACAGGTTGACACCTAAAATTAGTAATCACACGCTGCCTTCGTATTAACACAATCAAAATAAAAATTTTAGTTGTTCCTCAGATGCACCAGTCTCATTTCAAGTACTCAACAGCAATATCAGCTAGCGATGAGTGTAGCAGCATCGATTCCAGGACAAACCACCCTATAGGACAGGTTTTAGAATAAACCACAAAATAGTCATAGTAACATGGTATTCTAAGTTTTTAAAGTTTCAAAGCAGGAAACCTCTTGGGTTGTTTGAATGCTATTTCACTTAAGGCAGGGTAAAAACAACAAAACATGCAAAGTATGTACCCCAGGTTGGAAGAGAGACATCCTCCTCCTGTGGGACAAGGATGCTCACAGTCCTTTTGTGAAAGGTATTAAAAGAATTATCATTCTAAAGAGTGTGACAGTCAAATGTGGGCGGGGTCCTTTTCATGTACCTTCTGGGACAGTTTCCACCTAGGTGTACAAATATTTTCCAGGATTTATAATAAAATGATCCATTAAAATCAATACAACACTGATTAAAATAGCCTAGTTATCATTTCAGTTAGGTACACACATATCTATATGTATGTCCCTTTTTAGGATAGCTAAATACTCAATAATTACTATACAGTTTCAGTTTTTGTATTTTTATTTATTTTTAAAAACTTTTTTTGTTAAGTGCCTCTTGAAGTAATAGCAAGTAACTCCAATAAGTATTTCATAATCTAGGTCTTCCATATTCTGTCAAATATACCTGGGAGAAATGGTGCCTTCTTAATTCAGAGCTTCGTACACTTTTACAACAACCTTCCACTTACTAACACCAAGTAATATGTGTATTTGCTTCAGTCATGGTCATAACACTTTCCAAAATAGAAAAGGGGCTACGGCTTCTTTAAAAGATAAAGAAATAAAGGACAAATGGTGAGACTGAGTGTGTGAACAGATGTTCATATTTCTATTTTAGTACTTAATCTCTGGACCACATTATCCTGTGGGGAAAACAGCCACTGTGACTGCACACAGCCTAACTCAGATCATAAAACTTTGCGGGAAGAATCCCCTCCTTTTACCCTTCATGCCTTTATGAATCTTTCAACTCATGTTATTGTGGTAAATATTTAAAAAATTCTAGTGTATCAACGGACTTGCAACTACACTTCCCAAGTGACCTAAGGCTGTTCTGCCAATGGAGTTTACTGTGCCATAAATTGGATCATCGCAGTTTTACTCACATCGGATCCCAATGGGACTGAAAACTGCAAGAAGATTGTCAAATATTTTAATTTGTCATTCTGTCACCCAAGATCCCTTTTCCCTCAGGCCCCAAATAGCTGTGTGCAGTGGGATCTCAAAGAAGAGAAAGTGGTGAACAGGAATCTTGATCCACATCAAAACACTCTGCCACATGTCACAAAATAGTATTACCCTGAAGCAGACAAACTTATTAAAGGAGGAATGTGTAATACCAAAGAGTGAAAAATTGCCTTTTATATTACGACAACATCTCTTATCTGGAAATATCCCAAGGTGCTTTTTCAAGATGTGCAATTTGAATGACTTTGCTATATTGAAATACATGGACATATTGATTAATTTCTCAGTAGCTGAAGAATATATTTGTTTTAGAACATATAAATTTAAAAAAAAATTATTCTCCTTTAAGGTCCTCTCACCCTGCACATCAAGCTCCGTGTCCTGTGCTTCCCATTCCTCCTGTATAATTGCTTCTTCCTGAAATGACTGTGAAGTTTATGTGAGTTATTGATCGCATATTGCTATTAATCTACCATCTCTTTTAAGATCTTTTTAAATAAAGAGCAGAAACAATCTCATGTCTCAGAATGGATGGATTATTTTAAAGACTCAGGAAGTGATGTAAGAGATAGGGAAGTTAGGGATGTTCCTTGAAGAAGTGAAGTCATGGTCGAGATGGAGCTCATGCAAGTAGGAAGTAGAGGAAAGTCACATCAAGGGACCTACACAGCAACTATGCCAGTATTCCACAATAGACACGAATCTCCCATTCTCACACAAGTGTGACAGCATATTACAGTAGACACAGATCATACATTCTCACACAGCAAGTGTGCCAGCATCTTACACTACACAAGAATCACACATTCTCACACACCATGTGTGCCAGTGTCCCACAGAAGACACGAATCACACATTCTCACACAGCAGGTGTGCCAACATCTTATAGTAGACACATCACGCATTCTCACACAGCGTGCCAGCATCTTACACTACACATGAATCACACATTCTCACACAACAAGTGTGCCAGCATCTTACAGTAGACATGGATCATCACATTCTCACAAAGCAGGTATGCCAGCATCTCAGGTAGACACAGATCACACATTCTCACATGGCAGATGTGCCTGCATCTTACAGTAGACACAAATCACAGTCTCACACGGCAAGTGTGCCAGCATCCCAGGTAGACACAGATCACACATTCTCACATGGCAGGTGTGCCTGCATCTTACAGTAGACATGAATCACACAGTCTCACACAGAGAATCTGCTCTCCTTTCATGCTAGGCCTTTATGCCTGTTGCTGTGTCTACCTAAAATACCTGACCTGTTCTTTGTAACCGAATAAGTCTTATTAACTCTTGAGTGTTCTTTTGATGACTTTTTTCCTTGTTGTTATTGTATTCTATGTTAAATCCTCATTACACTAGCCCATTTTCCCTCTTAGAAGGGAAATGCACCCCCTGAGGGCAGGGTTTCTATCCACCTACGACAATGCCTACTGTGAGCTTGGCACATTATAGACACCACTAAGTGGTTGTTGAAGAAATGGAAGCAAATGCATGTGCCTAAGTCTGTCCACCTTGTCTCTATTAAATCTAAGCAAACTAATTGCAGAGAATCAAAATGTTGGTTTATTAAGTGAAAAATTATTGATGCTTTTATCTGAATCCTAGAGCTGCTAGAATAGCTGACTTAAATTTTTATAACATACCTTTATTCTCATTTATTCTATCAATATTTATTTCCTGCCTGTAATGCATGATGCATGGTACTATTTGCTCTTAAAAAAAGAGTGAAAATTGCAGTTTCTTTCTTCAAAGACTTAAAAGGCCAGCGGGAGAGACTTAATGAAAAACAACAATAAAGTGATCAGTTACAACGTAGAAATAGATAATGCACCAGTCATGACAGTTTATTTTATGCTCTAGCAACAAAGCACTGAAAAATCTCAGTGGCTTCTGTGCTACTTGTCTGTATCATCTTCACTCAGGTATACAAACTGGGACAGCCTGTGATGGGACAGCTTCTATCTGCATTGCCCTCCATCTCCTGGAGTAGGAAAAGGATCATGGAGTAGCGTGGAGTATGCTGACTCTAAAACATCTCGTCAAGTCTGCATTCATGTTATTAGGTAAAGCAAGTCACAGTTTCAATTTAGTCAAGCAGGCTGGGCATGCATCATCCTCACACAAGGATAAGCATCTCAAGGAGAGGCATTGAATACGGGTGAACTGAATCCCATCTTGACTTGTACTGAGTCTTGAAAGATGAGTTGAGATTATGGAGACAGAGAAGGAAGAGTGCTATTCATGACACAGTGCCAAGACACAAAGGCAAAGGGCAGCAGGACACATTATTCTGGCTAACCGAAATGTACAATGTGTGGACACACAGACGTCTGGGTAGATTGGAGGGGCCATGTTAAGGGTTTGGAAGTGACTGAAAATCATTAAATAATCCAAGCTGAGAAGGTAGTCTGGTGCACATTTTAGTAAAAATAGCTGCAGCCATTTGAAGAAGTCGTTAATGGAAGTAGGAGTTAGGAGAATCTGGAAAGAATAGTGATGTGTGAGAAGACAATTACAGCAATCCTGATAAAAAGTGTTAAGAGGTAGAGAAAATGTGTGAACAGAATAGAAGAGAGCAGCAAGAAGGTGTTTTCTTATGCTGCTTCAATTTTACTCGGTGCCTTATGGGTAGGTCCAAGTAATTTACGTTAGATATAATAGCAAGTTTCCTATTTCAGAACATAGGAGAAGTTATTCAATTAAGACAAATTAACACATTGAAAAAAAAGGTCACTGTAACTTTTGTTTTTATAGCAATTTACTCTCGTTGACCTCTCTGTCACATATTATCATTCTTAATTGCCCTACACAATCATTGTATTGTTTTAAACTATAATGAAACATGAGAGACTATAATCTTGAAAAATAGTGAGGAGAGAGATGGTTAAAGTTATCTGAATATTCTTTTCTCTGGATCTTGGATAGTAAGGTTAGGGAAATATCATTTCCGTTCATATGTTTAAGAGTTTTATCTAAAACAAAAAAGAGAAGGTACCCCAGGAAACTCTAACAAAAGTTTACTAGCACCTTATCACAAAGAGTTTGGATTTTTTTTAAGAGTTGCCATTTTTTTTGTCAATCTTCTTTTGGCATTCTTGGTTTCATAGCTTTAGCATATCTGGGTGCTTTGATTTTTCAAAGGAAATTAAAAAATTAGAGTGGCTGCAAATACCATTCACAGCTTTTGGGGACAATAAGTAAGAGAGTTCAAAGCACATAGATAGCTACTTTAATTGCTATATTTTAATTCAGAGTCCAGAAATATTGAATGTGGCCAATGTATTAGATGTCTTTGTAAATTTTAGTAAATTAAGTAATAATACATAATAGGTTTTATTCTTCCAACCATATAAACTAAGAAATGCCCATGCAAAATCTCTTTTAAGATGTTTTCAATATCCTCATATATATTAGTGTGCTTTATAAAATCTCTGGAGAAATTAGCATCAGGGACCAGTGTCATAAAATAAACTCTTTTAGAAGGAATAGAATCATCATCTGTTCAACAAGACGTACAATTTTAACTAGTTTGAAAATCTTTTGATAAATATCTTTATAGCATAACTGATATAGCCAAACGAAAGTAGAGAAGTAAAAATACATATTATTTTTTGTTATGTTATTAAAGCAAGTGTTTGAAATATACTTTCACTTTTAAAATATTCTGGTTAGCCTGTTCCTTGCAAAAAGCTAAGAGTAGTTTGGTTTGGCTAATAGAGCTTATCACCAAAGTGTAAAGATAGGGAGAGTAGCATCAAAGAAACAAGCAAACCTGAAGGCCAAATGAAGCAGAAACGAATCATGTCTATCAGCATGGGAGTCTGATTCGAACTAGGAAGAGTGTCAGGTCAACGTGGTGAAAAATCAGGGGGCAGAAGGGCAGTCATGAGAAATCACAGAGGAAAATTTATCTTCCATGTGATGAGCTATCTTTTATGCAGTAAAAACCTGACACTTTAAAATGTGAAAAGGAATTTTTTTTTTAAAGCGCCTGCTGTTCTTCTGTAGAAGCACTCAGGAAGAAACTGTTTCATTTACACAATAACTATGGAAAGGGTTAGCCAACTACAGTAAAGTGGAAAATCTAGAGTTCTTAATATTCAGTTCCTCAACAAATCTAAAATTATGAAATTAGAAACATTGCAGGACATTTCAAAAACATATATAAAATTTAGAATCTATTGAAGAGTACAAAATGGTACAAAAAAGAAAACTCTTTAAAATTTCACCATTACAAATGCACATGTAATTCCTCAATATGGTAAGTGAAATATTTGTTTCTCTCTTATAGATACAAACACACACACACACACACACACACACACACACATATATATATACACACAGTATACATTTGTATATCTGTATATAAACATACTATTTTATCTATGATAAACATTCTTGTGTATATATACATGTATTTATGTATATATGTGTGCATATACAATTGTATAATTATGTGTATTAGTCCATTTTTTGCATTGCTATAAATACCTGAGACTATATAAGGTGTAAGGAAGGGGTCCAGTTTCAATTTTCTGCATACAGCTAGCCAATTTTCCAAGCACCATTTATTAAATAGGAAATCCTTTCCCCATTGGTTGTTGTTGTCAGGTTTGTCTAAGATCAGATGGTTGTAGATGTGAGGTCTTATTTCTGAGGCCTATATTCAGTTCCATTGGTCTATGTGTCTGTTTTGGTACCACTACCATGCTGTTTTGGTTTCTGTAGCCTTGTAATATAGTTTGAAGTTGGGTAACATGAGGCCTCCAACTTTCTTCTTTTTGCTTAGGATTGTCTTGGCTACATGGGTTCTTGTTTGATTCCATATGGGTTTAAGGTAGTTTTTTTCTAACTCTGTGAGGAATGTCAATGGTAGTTTGATGGGAATAGCATTGAATCTACGTATTACTTTGGGCAGTAGGGCCATTTTCACGATACTGATTCTTCCTGTCCACAAGTGTGGAATGTTTTTCATTTGTTTGTGTCCTCTCTCATTTCCTTGGGCAATGGTTTGTAGTTCTCCTTGAAGAGGTCCTTCATTTCCCTTGTTAGCATATTCTTAGGTATTTTATTCTCTTTGCAGCAATTATGAATGGAAGTTAATACATGATATCACTCCTTGCTTGTCTATTGTTGTATAGGAATGCCAAAATTAGCTCAAGAGGGGTTAAAGACTTAACTGTAAAACCCAAAACTATAAAAACCCTAGAAGAAAATCTGGACAATACCATTCAGGACACAGGCATGGGATTTGACTTTATGACAAAAACATCAAAAGCAACTGCAACAAAAACAAAAATTCACAAGTGAGACCTAATTAACTAAACTGCTTCTCCACAGCAAAATAAACTATCATCAGAGTGAATAGATAACCTAGGGAATGGGATAAAATTTTTCAATCTATCCATCTGACAAAAACCTAATATCCAGAATCTACAAGGTACTTAAACATATTTGCAAGTAAAAACCAAATAACTCTACCGAAAATTGGGCAAAGGACATTAACAGACACTTATCAGAACACATTTATGTGGCCAAGAAACTTATGAAAAAAACTCAACATAACTGACCATTAGAGAAATGCAAATAAAAACCACAATGAGATAACATCTCACACCAGTCGAATGGTAATGATTAAAAAGTCAAGAAACAACAAGTGCTGGTGAGGCTGTGGAGAAATAGAAGTGCTTTTACACTGTTGGGAATGTAAGTTAGTTCAAGCATTGTGGAAGACAGTGTGGCAATTCCTCAAAGACCTAGAACCAAAAATACCATTTGACCAAGCAACCCCATTACTGGGCATATACTCAAAGAAATATAAATTATTCTATTATAAAAACACATGCACATGTATATTCATTGCAGCACTATTCATGATAGCAAAGACATGGAATCAATCCAAATGCCCATCAATGATAGACTGGCTAAAGAAAATATGGTACATATATGCCATAAAATACTATGAAGCCATAAAAAGGAACAAGATTATGCCCTTTGCATGGACAGGGATGAAGCTGGAAGCCATTATTCTCAGCAAACTAACACAGGAACAGAAAAGCAAACACTGCATGTTCTCAATTATAAGTGGGAGCTGAATGATGAGAACACATGGACACAGGGATGGGAACAACACATACTAGGGCCTGCCCATGAATTAACTAGAAATAACTTTATATAGAGAACCATAGCCAAGTCCTGTGAAATCAGATGAGCTACACAAAGGTAGCTGAAAGAGCACATCCTGGTGGGGGGGTAAGGGGCAGAGGAACAGAGTGAATCAGCATAAATAGCTAATGCAATTGGGGCTTAATACCTGGGTGATGGATTGATAGGTGCAATAAATCACCATGGCACACGTTTAACTATGTAACAAACCTGCACATCCTGCACATGTATCCTGGAATTTAAAATAAGATTTTATATATAGAATATATATATCTTATAGATTGTAGATGTCAATTATATTATATAGAATATATGTATCTTATAAATTGTAGATATCAATTATATATCTTATTAGATTATACATTATATATAATCCTATTAGATCATCCATATCTGATATATAATCTGAATAGATTATGTGTAATCAGATAGATATATAATCTGCTATATATAATCTGATTATATATTTTATATAATCTTATCAGATTTTATATATATATATATAATCTGATTATATATTATATGTATAATCTTACTAGATTATATATATATATGTATCTGAGACTGGGCAATTTATAAGAAAAGGGGTTTGATTGGCTCACAGTTCTGCAGGCCATACAGGAACCTTAGTGGCTTCTGCATTTCCAGAGGCCTCAGGACACTTACAATCATGGTGGAAGGCAAAGTGGGAGCAGGCACATTACATGGCAAAAGCAGGAGCAGGATTAGGATGGGAGGTGCCACACACTTTTAAGTGACTAGATTTCACGTGAATGCACTCACCATCATGAGGACAGCAGCAGCACCAAGGGGATGTTGCTAAGTCATTCATGAGAAATCCAACCCTATGATCCAAACACTTCTCACCAGGTCCTGCCTTAAACATTGGGGATGACATTTCAACATGAGATTTGGGCAGGGATACAAATCTAAACTAAATCAATATGCATGTGTATATATTTGCATATATCTTTTGTGTGTGTGAATAATTATATATACAGTCTATAAGTAGAAAATTTATATGTATTCTTTTCATGTATATATATAAATTGTTGAAAACATGTATATGAATATTTTATATGATCTCTATATGTATAAAAATAGTACTCTTTATATAGAGACATATATTCATTTTATTTATATACTGTGAACAATTATACATGTCATCAAGAATTTTCCTCAAGTATCCATTTTATTTCTTGCATGATATTCCTTCTTTTGTTTGTTTGTTTGATGTGCACCAGCGCTGATTTACCATTTTCCTGGATTGTTTTTGATTATCTGTATTACAAATAGCACAATGTTGATGAGATTGTAGATAATTCTTCACAAACATGATTTTATTGATATGTATTTTGGATGTTAGATGAAGTTTGCCATATTATCCTCAATTTTTTTAACCCGTATTTACAGCATGGGAATATTACCATAACTGAGTTTGTTGTTATCAGAGGGGTGTGTATATGTATTTTGTTTCAGAAATTTAATCATTAAAATCTATTATTTATGTAATCAAGGAATATTTCCTTGTTTCTTTTTTTTGTATTTCTTTTTTTTTTGGCAGGACTTGCAGTGTTCCCAACACACCAACACATAAATACACAAGGTGATGGATTTCCTAATTACTCTGACTTGATCATTACACATTCTACCATAATGCTTTTACATTGTTGGTGAGAGTGTAAATTAATTCAACCATTGTGGAAGAACAGTGTGTTGATTCCTCAAGGATTTAGAAATAGAAATACCATTTGACCCAGCAATCCCATTACTGGGTATATACCCAAAGGATTAAAAATCAGTCTATTATAAAGACATGTGCACACATATGTTTATTGTAGCACTGTTCACAATAGCAAACACTTGGAACCAACCCAAATGCCCATCAATGATATACTGAATAAAGAAAATGTGGCTCATATACACCATGGAATACCATGCAGCCATAAAAGGGAATATTTCTTAATCGGGTTATTAGTCCTATGTGTATTTCATTGCTGCAACTCTTTGTCAAATACATTGAGTTTAAAATAGGTTTACAGTATTTTGTTTCATACATAATTAAAACAGTTAATTATTTTAATACAATAATATATAACTATCTTTATTTTAGAATTTCCAATATTGGAAATATTATTAGATCTTATTCTATGCAAAGATCCTATAAGTAGTATTTTTCCTTTATAACTTTTATGATGCTCTTTTAAAATTTAAACATTTATTAATTTTTATATTTAATAATCAAAGATTTATTAATTTATGTACATGTGACTTAAGATGTAAATTATGTATTTTTTCCAGGAGACTTACTAATTATGCTACTTGACTTATGAGTTATTGCTGTACTAATTTTACATATCGTGTATGTATGATGTGAAAATAGATAGATACAGATATATCTATCTATATATTTAGAGACAGGCTCTTGAACTCTCACAGGCTTGAGTGCCATGGCACCATTATACCTCACTGCAACTTCAAAATCTCAAAATATTGAGCTCAATCAATCCTCTTGCCTCAGCCTCCCAAAGTGCTGGGATAACATGTGTGAGCCACTATGCCTAAAAAATACATTTTATTTTTATGTCTTTGGATATTTTTAAAATTTTGTATTGAAAGAATTACAGTATTTTCATAAGAGTAGATTTATGGGGACATTTAATATATGATATAACATGTCCAGATATTTACTATTTTCTAAAAATAACATTGGTTATACTCATCACTCCCAAGACACTTGCTTGCAAGTGACAGGAGCTCATTTTTGATTCATTTATATTAAAGAAATTATGTTTCAATAACTTAATTATTAATAGAACTTAAAAAGGTTTGAATAGAACCTTTATTTACTTGGTTAGCTGAAGTATGGATTAAAAGATGGCCCACTGTGTGCGAGCTGGAAATGCCTGATCTGCCTTGGTTTAATGTAGAGAAAGGGATCCAAAGACTTAGGGGACTTGGGATGCTGGAGTGGATTAGTCACTTTAGTCCTACTTATCCCAACTGGGAGGGTCCAGAAGATATACCTTTGACCGATATTTTCTGAAATAGATTTGTGAGGGCAGCACCTACATCCTCGAAGTGTTTTGTGATTGCTCTTCTCTGTATGCCAGATCTTACAGTGGAAACAGCAGTCAACCAACTACAAAATTTAAATGCAATGGTATCTCGAGGTGGCAGGGGCCAAGTGGCAGCACTCAACCATCAAAGGTAAGGTGGATGTAACTACCGTAATAAATAACAGAAACAAAGCAGCAATCAGAATAGTCTGACTCATTTAGAGCTCTGTTATGGGGTAATTAATCACAGAATTCCTAGAAGCAAAGACATTAGGAAGCCTGCTGCATTGTTACTTAATTTATATAAGCAGAAAACTTCCAGGTTGAGTAGACAAAAGACTAATTTAAATTATAAAAACAGAGAACCATGACCCCTCAATCATTTTTCAGACTTGAACCATTTTACTGACCCAGAACCCTTTAAATGAAGGAAAGACCTTCACTTTTTTCCAACCCTTCACTTTCAGTCTATCACTATCGTCTAAGGTTAAGTGAGTCTTTTGTAGGCAGAATATACTGGGGTGTATGTTTGTATGAGTGTGTATATATATCCATTTTGGCCACTCTGTTAATTCATTTATATTTAAAGTAATTATTGATAGGTAAGGAACTTACTGGTGCTGTTTTTAATTGTTTTCTGACAGTTTTGTAAATTTTTTTTCTCTTGTTTTCTTTCTTTTTGATTTTATGGCTTGTAGTGATATGATTTAAATATTTTCTTTTTATCTTTTGTGTATTTATTATAGGTTTTCACTTTGTGGTTACCCTGAGACTTGTATAAAATATTTTATATTACAGTAGGGTATTTTAAGTTGATAACTTAATTTTAATTGCATACACAAACTGTACACTTTTACTCCTGCTCCCACATTTTTATGGTTTTGATGCCATATTTTACATCTTTTTGTAATTTATGTCTCTTAAAAAGTTATTGTAGCTTTAATTGCTTTTAATAGTTTTTCCTTTGTACTCATTCTAGAAACATAATTGATTTACCTACTTCCATTATTGTATTACAGTGTGTTGGATTTGACAATGTTCTTACTTCACCAGTGAGTTGTATACTTTTATATGTTTTCATGCTACAACTAATGTCCTCTTCCTTCAACCTGAAGAGCAACCTTTAGTATTTTGTGTAGGGTTTGCCTAGTGGTGGTAAACTGTCTCAGCATTTGTTTGTCTAAGAAAGTCTTTATTACCCCTTTATTTTTGAAAGACAAGAATGCTTGGTATAGTATTTTTGATTGGCTTTTAAAAAAAAAAATTTCAAGATGTTGAACATGCCGTTCTACCACCTTTTGGCCTTCAAGGTTTCTGCTGAAAAATTCTTTGATAGTCATGGATATTCCTTTATATGTGATAATTCATTTTCTCCTTGCTGCTTTCAACTTAGTCTAATTTTTAGTAATTTCATTATAATGCATCTTTGTGTGGCTCTTCTTGGTTCATTTTATTGGTGTATTTGGGCTTCCTGTAGCTGGCTTTCTGTTTCCTTACCCAGGCTTGGAAACCTTTCTGCCATTATTCCTCTTAATAATGGTTTTGGTTGTTTTTTTTTGTTTTTCCTTTTTTTGTCTTTTTATCTCTCTTTTCTGTCTGGCATGCTAATATTTCGTAAGTTGTACTACTTGATGATGTCTCAAAAGTCTCTTAAGTTGCCTTCATTCCTTTTTTTCTTCTTGCTCCTCACATTAGATGATTTCCAGTTACCTGTTTCAAGTTCACTGACACTCTATTCTCTCAGTCCAGTCTGCTATTGAATTGCTCTATTGAATTTTAAGATCAGCTATACTCCTCGGGTGTGTAATTTTTTTGCTACTTTTTTATACCTTTTGTCTTTGTTGAAATTCTCTATTTGTTTTTGCATTGCTCTCTTGACCTTGATAGGCATTTTAATCGCCAGTATTTTGAATTTTCTGTCAGGTAAATCACATATTTCCACTTCACTTGGGTCAGTTTCTAAGATTTATCTTGTTCTTTTGCTCAGAATATATTTCCAGGTTGTTTCATTTTCCTTTACTTTCTGTGTTTGTTTCTACATATTGGATAATGCAATTACCTCTCCTAGTCTTGCCAGTTTGGCCTCATGTCGGAGAAGAATATCACCAATCCATTTGTCCAACGATTTTAAGATGCCCCTCTAATCTTTGTGCTTGCTCAGACTCCTGTCTCTTTTTTAGGTGGCCCCTTCCAACTTAGGATATACTATGTTATATCAGTACCTCAGACCGGAAAAGTAGGATCTAGCCTCTTTAGATGTAAGTGATAAGGTAGGGGTCTTGGCTGTGTTCTAGCTCCTTGTATCTTCACAGTGAAGCTGAGCATGGATGTCTATCTTCAACTCCCTCTCCACTAAGCCAGAGAGAGGGTCTGTGGCAAATGTTTGTACTCACTTTCATGCTTCATCCTTTGATCCTGGGGAGATACCAGAATACGGTCTGTTGTATATCAAACTCTTTGATTTAGAGCCACTCAAAAATGCAAAGCACCATTGACTCCCAGAGTGTATTCGTTAAGAGGGCAGTCCCTTGAGTGGGAACTATAGAAGCTGGGGCACTCAGTGTACTGCCAAACTCCTTCCAGGAAGAATGGGTAGGTGTGAATTTATCACTGTGATGGGCTGAAAGGAAGTGCCAAGCTTGGTTCCTGCTGTCAAAGGGTTATTGTTTGCCTAGTAATCTCCCTGATACAAATTAGTTAGCATCCAGGCCATCAAGTACCCACTGGAATTTTGTGCTCTAAGTCCCCTCCAGACTTTGCTGCACTGCTCCAAGAGGATGTAGCCCCTACTAATGCTTATCTGACTAAGACCATGTCGTTGTTCTGTAATCTGGGGCACTCACATATGCCTATTTTCTTCCATTCCCCAAGTTAAGAGATTTAGCATGAAGTCCCTCAGAAGGTAGCTGTGAAAGCTGGGGTACTCAATGCATTTCATAAACATTTTCCAGGGAAAAACAAGAAGATACATTTTTAAAGCCCATTGTTTGAACTGCTCCTGGGGCACAAAGGCTCTTAGAGTGCTTACATACCCATATGAAACTATAACTTTTTTCTGTGTCCTGTATAGACTTGCATACACTTAGTCCCCTCTACTCCCAGAGCTAAGAGGGTTAGGATACAGTCCCTCAAGTGGAAACTTTAAAAGTTGGGATGCTAGATGTGTGAACTAACTCCTTCCAGTAGGGAAATTAATAAATCTTAGAGCTATTTCTGGGGTAAGTAATGGGAGCAGGTTGGAGAAGTGCCACTCTGCCTCTCAGGCTGCCAACTGGGCTAATATTTATCTGCTCCTTTAACTCCCTGATACAAGTTAGTTAGCAGCCAGGCCACCAAGTATATCCTGGAAGGGCATATCACAAACCTGATTTGGGGAGAGACAGAGGCCTGCATATTTTAAGCCACTTTTTGGTACTGCTCCCAGGAAGTAAACCCCCTGGAAGCCCTTGAGCTACTAGATTAAACTATCACTTTTTTCCTATTGTCTAGGAAGACTCATGCTGTATAATTCTCATGCCGACATATCTGTTAATTAAGAGCCATATTGTGGGGACCTCAGAGATAAGGTGCTGCATGTGAAGCCCAAACTCCTCTCCACAAGGAGAAGCTGGATATTGGAGATTCCTTTCTTTATTTCATAGTGCCTGAGTATGTCTAAGCCTTTCTGACCCTTTTGATATGAATGTGATGCGATGGGTTACCTTTTTTTATAGTCCAAAGAATCAAATTAATAGAGTATACTCTCAGAAATTATCTCAGCCTTAGGATGACTCTTTAGTCACTATAAAATTTCCTTGAAATAAATAGATTTTCTTAGTTTAACTTCTGTTCATTAGGTTTCAAGGTATAAGAGAATGTCCCTGAAACACACTAACAGTTGCTTGGTGCATCTCTGACTTTCTCTCAGAGGAAAATCATCTATGAATAGATGTTTCTTTGGTGCTTCCATACGTAGAGGAAGTCAGTAGCTTCCTATTTGTACAATGTTGCTGATGTCACTCTCTGCAATCACTATCTGATGATGTGATGTTTTCTTTTCTCTTTTTCTTTTTTTTTTCTTTTGAAATGGACTCTTGTACTGTTTCCCAGGCTGGAGTGCAATGGCACAATCTCAGTTCACTGCAACCTCTGCCCAGGGTTCAAGTGACTCTCCTGCCTCAGCCTCCCGAGTAGCTGAGATTACAGGTGCCTGCTACTGTGCCCAGCTAATTTTTGTATTGTTAGTAGAGACAGCGTTTTATCATGAATTCCTGACCTTAGGTGATCCACCCTCCTTGGCCTCCCAAAGTGCTGGGGTTACAGGCGTGAGCTATCGTGCCTGGCCTGATGTTTTCTTTAGGTTAAATTGCCATAATGAAGTTTTGCAAGAAGGTCACAGAAATGATATTGTGCCTTTTTTGTAGTACATATCAGAAGAGATAGATTGTAGGTATGTCTTATTTCTAAGTATATTAGCTGTGATTTCATTGTTAACATGGTGTCTGCTCTGTTTATCCAATATAAAGTTACTTTTTTTCCTATGTAATTAAAATAAGTACCTTGTGAGAGATATTCTGTGCACATATCCTTTGCTTTTCTTCACTTAAAAATTGTATCCTGAAAATTACTTCATTTAACTTCAAAGAGGTCTTCCTCATTTATTTTTAAGCCCTCAAAGTGCTTCCTTACATGGTTATGTGAAAGTTCATTCCATCGCTCTCCATTTATGGACGTGTATATTGTTTCCAACGTTTTGAAATTACAGAGAACTTGTGCATATGTACTTTTGGGTTTTTAAACAGTATCTTCAGGGAAGATTCTTAGAAGTGGAGCTGTTGACCATGTCTAAGCTTTTCTGACCCTTTTGATATGAATGTGATGTGATGGGCTACTTTTATTTGTAGCCCAAACAATCAAATTAATGGAGTAAGTAGACATGTAGGTATTTGTCAGGATTGCAAAATTTACTGCCAAAAGGGTACCAGCGATGTGTTGAAATGCATGTTTTTACACAGCCCCAATTATAAATTGTGTTTCTTTTTATAGAATTTTATATCATGGTAGGCTATTCAAAGCTATTTTGAATCCATAATGGCAAGAGCCAAAAAGAGGGTTCAAGAGGGCCAGGGATGTGCTGTTTCATGTGGAGGTGTGAACAGAAAAGTAGGAAAACAAAGCTGATAGGAATCAGCTGCAATCATAAACATTTTTTGAACCCTAACATTTTATGGGAATAAACAGACCTATTTTTCTCCATACAATTTATCTCTCTTAAAAAAATAAAATCTGCAATCCACCATTAGCCCCAGGAAAGGAAAATTTCCTGTATTATAGAGCCACTTCTTCTCTCTGGAGAATCTCTTACTTCCCATCCACATAGATGAGTTGGTCACTCTGGTTCTGTAATGATGATTTCACAAATCTGATGGTAACCAAACAGGGCCAATCAGGGTTAAATCTAGACTTTCTTAGAGATTGTTTAGAAAAATAATGCTCTGTCTTACTACATTGGCTTAAGCTAACAGTGGGTTACCAAGATAAGGATACCAAGAACTGCCACAAGGCAATGTTTTTTAGCTGGAAGTAAATGCAAAGGACAGCAGAAAAGGCAAAGAGGTGAGAGAGAGTACATTTTAAGGAAGGTAAATCTTTAGATTAAGCTGGGCCTATAGGCTAGCACACCCTGGACCTCTATTGATAAAATGCAGTGTTTTCTATTTTATTCATAGTAGTTTGAGTTTGGTTTCTTTTATGTGTAGCCCAAATAATTAAATTAATAGAACATTATCTCAGAAATTATCTCATCCTTAGGATGACTCTTTAGTCATGTTATAATTATAATATTTCCTATAAATAAATAGTTTCTCCTAGTTCAATTTCTGGTCATTAGGTTTCAAAGGATAAGAGAATGTCCCTGAAACAGATGAACAGACTCTTATCTTAGAGCAGTACAGTGAATGGAAAGTATCTTAGCTGTCAAGAGAGGCTGAAGCATCCACGTGGGACTGGCAATTGATTTTTCCATTGAAATAGCACTGAGGCATATTTGAGTTTATCAAAGCATTTCAGAGTAGACCTCTTTAAAGTTCAGTGTGACCCATAGAGCAAATACTATTGTATCTGTCAAATCTCTACTGATGGAAATGATCGTTAATACTCTTTAGTTTTTAAAACACACTTGCATTTTAACAAATTCTGTTTTCTGGAACACTTTTCTAACTCTCCAAACCTGAGCCATTCTTACACAGCTCTCCATTAAAGCATTTCCAGAACCCAGCAACTATCAGACTTGCCTTTTGGTAATTGGCTCAATTGCCAGCCCGTCTCCCCTATCTCAGGCTCTAGCTCACTGTATTCTACCCTGCATTCTGAGGTCCCTTTAGTGTTATGAGCTGTTTCCTTTCTGCCTAATAATTTCACTGCTTAACAAGTGTTCAGCCTCAGCTATGTCTAGTGGTGGTGTTTACTGTTGAGATTTAAAAAAGGATAAGTCATTCTTATGTCGGAGAGATTGAAATGCAAATGACAGCTACATTTCAACACTGTAAGTTCCATGAGAAAGGGGTAAGAGGTGTTATAACTCACTATGAAAATATGGTGGAGGAGCAGAATAACTTTCTAACAAGAGTTAATAGTTCATGGGAAAGGCTTCATGGCTAACATGAGACTTGAGGGGGCAGTTTAATTTTTTATTTCCTTGAAAATTTGCTCCTTTATTGCCATATCTAGGGTTTCCATTTTTTTGTAAGAAAAGGGATTAAGTATTATTTGTTTGTAAATTTGCCAAACGCCTTTCTCTATGAAATTATATATCAACACCACTTCTGTTTTGTAGTTAAGTATATTGAAGACTTCAGTTAATCACTTGTTTTTATAAAATTTTTAGGAATAGGGATTTATTATGTTTATCAGGCTGGAATGCAGTTCCATGATCATAGCTCACTGCAGCCTCCAAATCCTGAGTTCAAGCAATCCTCCTGCCACAGCCTCCCAAGTAGTTGGGAATATAGGAACATGACATCATGCGCAGCTAATTGAAAAGAAAAGAATTTTTTTTTTTTTGGCAGAAACAAAGTCTCACTACATTGCCCAGGTTCTATTTCTATGAAACAATTAAAAGAAGTCAGACAATTCACATTATTATACTAGAACTATTGTTACGTAGGTTTGGTAGATTATTTACCAATAGTTTTGCTATTGGTATTACTGAGGAAGGAGACCCAGGCACCTGGGATCACCTCCCCCTTCACCTACACACTGCATTTCAATAGAAGAAAAGGCTGGCTGACTGGCAGCACCTCCTGAATCACCTTCCTATAAGATAGCAGGCATGGTATGGGGGAATCTCTCAGGAAGACATTGTTTTTACTTAAACAAGATCAAACCCCCACCCCACTCCTCCATCCAGAGACCAGAACCCTTTCACATGTAATTCCTAAAACTGTAAACCCAAGACCGTTTCAAATGTTATTTCTAAAGGTGTAAACCCAAGACCCTTTCACTTGTAATTTCTAAGGCTGCAAACCTAAGATCCTTTCATGTGTAATGCCTAGAGTGTAAGCCTATATAAAGGCAGAGCTTCTCTTTGTTCGGGGAGCTTGGCCGTTTGGACAAAACATAAAGCCTTGCTCCCAGGCCATAATAATAAAACCCCTTCCTTTTCTAGTTCCATGTCCGAGAGGTCTGTTTCTTGTAGCCGCTCTGGCTTCAATACTATTACCATTGGTAGTTATAGGCATTTATATAAGAATGTAAAATAATCACTCAGTATATTACTTTAATACCCAATCACTTATTTCCTCATTAATTTTATGAAGAAGTTAACTCAGAACTCAATTATATGACAGCATATGCTTTTATGATTAAGCAGGTGGTAATGCTTGGACTGTAAGCTCAGTCTGTCGAAAAGAAACTTCCTCCTACAAACAGAAATTAATGTGCTTGTAGAGCAACAGCAATTTGTTTATGGCCTTTTCATGCAAGGAAGGCATCATTACAGGCCCCATCAATATCAGCACAACTTTGATAGGACCTTCAGCATAATTAGTTTTGAATATATTGAAATTGATAACAACTTTCCAAGTGTGATTATATTCTACATATTTGCTCGTTACATGTGCTGTGGAAGGAAGAATAAACTTCAGAATGTTTCAAAGTAAGTTCTTTGATTATATAAAAACAAACGTTTGGGTATTTTGTTTCTCTTTTGCATGTACAGGTGTAGGAAACTGTGTGTGTGTGTGTGTGTGTGTGGGCACATGTGCACATGTGCTTTGGAAACTGACTCATATTTTCTATTGCTTTGCAAGAAGAGAGAAGTAGAGAAGAGTGGTAACAAACGTAAATTAGAGGCAACAGCCTTCAGCCATTTCTGAGATAGCTAGAACTTGAAGGAAAAGAATGATTCATCATGTTTAACAGAAGTTTGAAGGAGTATGGCATAGCATAATCAATTATTTTGCAGCCAGTTATAAATATCCATGTGGAAACATTCACAAGGTTTACTACCATGAAACAAGATAATCTTTAGTCATTCTTCTATTTTTTTATGAAAACAAAGGCAAGTGAATTGTTGGAGTGGCTGAAACTTTCAAATCAAGGTCTCACCTGGTCAGCAAATCTGATGAACTGTTAACTAGCCAACATGCTGCTACACGGAATTTGCAAAATTAAAGGAGGGGATCAATTAAAAAATAAGTTTTCACAACTTCATTTGAATTGCATTATTTCAATTGTTATATAATTACTATCAGGATAAAACTGTACTTGACAGGAAACATGGTGAAGAAAGGTATATTTTTCTTCCATTAGAGGGTGGCTAGGGCAATACTTTTGACTAAAGGTGAAAAACAAAAAAAGAAAGGCCTACCAACATAGTTATTTAACCAAACAACATTGACTTTATTTAATTTGGTAGCCACTGAACACTGCACAGGTGCTTCTTCTAAGTCTAGAGAGCATGGCTTTTTGGACTCAGGCCACAATTATACTAATCATTTGCTGCTTATCTCTGACTCTAGGGACTCAGCTGCTGTCTTTTTCTTTGAAGGAATTCATTGAATTCCTTCCAATCCCTCTCCCCATGAAGACTTTCTGGTTAATAGCCTATATTTTTCACAAAGAGTTTCATTTATAATGGCCATTTGGGACAACATATATATATATATATGTGTGTGTGTGTGTGTGTGTGTGTGTGTGTGTGTGTGTGTACATATATGCTATTGGGGAATAGAAATTACAAAGGTCATGAAAATCCAGTAGAACTTTCCCAGATTAATTATATCTATAATCATTATCCTCTTCTCATTTGGGAACTGACAAGTGTAAAATTGACTGACTTGTTTCCTCGTCTTTAATATGTCATTTTCATTTTCGGAAGTCAGTATTGGAGATACAAAAGATTGCATGGGGCATTACCCATCCAGGTGTAGCCTCATCCACAATAATGCATGCATGGACAATGACCTAGGAATGCCCTTTGAAAATGATTCATAGAGATGCTATATTTTTAACTAGGTATTACAGCAAGAGAATGTAATATCTATTACATAAATTTAATTTTCATTTTGGGCTTTATTCTTTGTCATTTTTTTTCCTTGAGCATGAAGGATTAAAATAGACTGTGATATTTATAAATGTTTAACGGATCTCCCTTACAGCATATCCTAGACTGTGTTTTAAATGAGCAGCTCATTGAATGGAGCCCCATCAAAGTTCAGGGCCAAAATTAATCTGCCTGAGGTACTCCATGAACAGAGTGCAATTGTTTTGGTTGAGAAATGACAATGTCTTTCCTGGCATGAAAGCAGCTCAGGCTGCAGCCAACCCTGGGAAGTATACAACTGAGTTGCTATATCAACTGTTGTGCTCTTGCAAGATTCTAGACCAGATTCTGGCACAATGATTCCCGTGATCACATTAGAGCATATGTTATTATCCAGTTAAAATGAGTCATAAAGTCACTTCCTATCAGAGATCATTATAAAAGCAACTAGAAGCTATTGGCAGTAGTTGGTACTGAACATTCTTTAGAGATATTTGTGAAACTTTTCTGTATACCCTATGGTTTGCACTTCTCTTTCTCTTTTTTTTTTAAAATATTTTATTTTAAGTTACGGGATAGATGTGCAAGACATGCAGGTGTGCTACATAGGTAAACATGTGCCATGGTGGTTTGCTGCATCTACCAACCCGTCACCTAGGTTTCAAGCCGCACGTGCATTAACTATTTGTCTGGATGCTCTCCCTCCCACTGCCCTTCCCTGACAGGCCACAGTGTGTGTTGTGCCCCTCCCTGTGTCCATGTGTTCATACTGTTCAGCTCACACTTCAAAGTAAGAACATGTGATGTTTGATTCTTTGTTCCTGTGTTCGTTTGCTGAGGATAATTGCTTTGCAGTCTAATCTCTGTCCTGAAAAGGACATGGTCTTGTTCCTTTTTATATCCACATAGTATTCCATGGTGTTTATGTGCCACATTTTCTTTGTCCAGTCTATCATTGATGGGCATTAGGATTGATTCCATGTCTTTGCTAGTGTGTATAGTGCTGCAATGAAGATATGTGTGCATGTATCTTTATGATAGAATAATTTCTATTTCTTTGAGTATATGCACAGTAATGGGATTGCTGGGTCAAGTGGTATTTCTGGCTCTAGGTCTTTGAGAAATTGCCACATTGTCTTCCACAATGGTTGAACTAATTTACACTCCCACTAACAGTGTCAAAGTTTTCCTATTTCTCCACATCTTTGCCAGCATCTGTTGTTTCTTAACTTCTTAATAATCATCATTCTGATTGGCATGAGATGGAATCTCATTGAAGTCTTTATTTGCATTTCTTTAGTGATCAGTGATATTGAACTTTTTCTCATACGTTTGTTGGCCCCAAATCTCCTTAAGATGATAAGCAACTTCAGCAAAGTCTCAGGATACAAAATCAATGTGCATAAATCAAAGGCATTCTTATACACCAACAATAGACAAGCAGAGAGCCAAGTCACGAATGAACTCCCAATCACGATTGCTACAAAGAGAATAAAATACTTTGGAATACAGCTAACAAGGAATGTGAAGGACCTCTTCAAGGAGAACTGCAAACCTGATCAAGGAAATCAGAGAGGACAAATAAATTGTAACACATTCCATGCTCATGGATAGGAAGACTCAATATTGCAAAAATGGCCTTACTGCACAAAGTAATTTATAGATCCAATGCTATTCTCATGAAACTACCATTGACATTTTTAGAGAATCAGAAAAACTACTTTAAAATTCACATGGAACCAAACAAGAGCCCATATAGCCAAGACAATCCTAAGATAGAATAACAAAGCTGGAGGTATCATGCTACCCGACTTCAAACTATACTGCAATTTTCTTTAGGAAAAAAAAAAAAAAGGTTGGTGGGGGGAGATTAGGTCGGGCACAGTATCTAATGCCTGTAATCCCAGCACTTTGGGAGGCCAAGGTGGGTGGATCACAAGATCAGGAGATCAAGACCATCCTGTCCAACACGTTGAAACCCCATCTCTACTAAAAATACAAAAAAAAAAAAAAAAAATAGCCAGGCTTCGTGGCACACGCCTGTGGTCCCAGCTACTCGGGAGGCTGAGGCAGAAGAATTGCTTGAACCCAGGAGGCGGAGGTTGCAGTGAGCCGAGATTGCGCCACTGCACTCCAGCCTGGCCACAGAGCAAGACTCCATCTCAAAAAAACCCCAAAAAAAACAAAAAATGAGCCGGGCATGGTGGCATGCATGTGTAATCCCAGCTATCGGGAGACTGAGGCAATAGAATCACTTGAACCCAGGAGGTGGAGGTTGCAGAGAGCCGAGATGGCGTGACATCTCTGGTTGACAGGGAGAGACTCCGTCTCAAAAAGAAAAAAAAGGGCAGGGGATAAAAAAAAAAAAAAAAAAAAAAAGGAAGAGATAGCTCCTGTAAAGCTATGTTGAAATGGGATGCTGGGTGAATGGCTGGCTGGGTTTCCTTACTAGCCAAGTGTCTCAGTCAGTTTGTGCTGCAATAAAGGAATATCTGAGGGTGGGTAATTTATAAAGGAAAGACGTTTATCTGGCTCACATTCTGCAGGCTGTGCAAGAAGCATGGTGCCAGCATCTTCTGATGAGAAAGTCAGACTGCTTCTACTCATGGTGAAAAAGGAAGGAAAGAGGTGCGGGCAGAAATCACATGGCAAAGCAAGGAACAAGACAGACGGAGGAGGTGCCAGACTTTTTCAACAACTACTTGTGGGAGCTAAGTGAGAAGTCCCTGGCTCCTACAAGAATCTCACCAATTCATTCATGATAGATCCACCCCCATGACCCAGACACCCGGCAAGCATCCCCAGCCATCAACACTGGAGATCGGATCTCAACATGAGACCTGGCGGAGCCAAACAGACCATATTTAAACCATAGCACCAAAAGAGCAGTTTACTCTCACCTGCCTAGGGTGAGTGGTTCAAGTTAAAAATGCATTTGTGGCCCTGAAAGACTTTAAGTGTGTTAAATGCCAAATGTATATGGTAATTAGCATAAAATGTAAGGTAAGGTAACTTACTTATACTCATTAATTGACTTCCATTTCTCCTCACTATAAATTGTCAGCATACAATTTCATTTTAAACAATAATCCTTCTAGGAATACCCAGTAAAAAGTAATACCAAGATGACTCACATGAAACCAAAAATTTATTCAAATTATGTCAAATTTTAGAAACTAAACTGAGATTGACATAGTCACACATTGCTCCTATAAGTATGAAGTTAATACCAAATGCACATTGAATTAATAAATCAAATAAAGAGTCCCAATAGTCTGGGATTCACATGACCAACTGAACCAATCTTGTACAAAATCGTTCATTTTTGTTTTGGCCAAATATAACATATACACAACCTACTTTGCTATCGTTTAATTTTATGAGAAGAAAGCAAGGTCTAAATTAGAGGGTTCTTTTGGTTAATTTTTCCACAAAGACGTCTTACAGTAAAGGGCATTTTCCTTTTATATTTTATGTGTTTCTCTCCAGATGAGCAAATTCGTTTTGAAAAAGTCGTTTGGTGAGAAAATGATGAGCACCTGAAACACATTATCCTAAAAGAGAAAAAAGTTTAAATATTTACATTTAATAGCAAGAAATATTGTACCTGGCTAAAAGAGACTGAGAAGTAGTTTACCAATAATGGTCTATTATCATACTAATATTCACTTATATGAGAAAATAAGAGTTCTCACATTTTTTACAAATGTGACATGATATGTCACATATTTATTTATACTCTCTAGAAGCTATTTGAGAATGTCAAATTGTTTTGTCCACACGTCTCATAGCTCTACCTCTATTTTTTTATCCCCCCAAACATAATAAATTGTTTTTAAATTATAACACTGCTTTTTAAAAAATTTTGCTTTTTCTTTTAAATCTAGTCAGTTCTAAATTATACTTTGATGCAACCTCTGGTAAGCTCCAAAACAGATTTATAGTCTCTAATTATTGTTTTTATTTCAACTCTGGCACTTCAACAACTTACCCCATGGGGATAAAAAGAATATTGAAACTTAGCACTATTTAATATACCCACTAAAAGGACATATTAAAAATTAGTATTACAGTGAAACTACATTAAGACTTTTCTATAAATAACCACTCTTTAGATAAGAAATTGTGGATAATCAATGTTTTGGAAAGGTTATCCCTTAAATAGGAATTACATTGTAAGAGAGAACATTTATGAGAGCTCAAGAGAAAGTTGATATTGGACTGCACTGAGCTGATGTTTCTTAAGTTTGTGGTTTAGTTTCTATATTGATGTCCCTGGTGAACTTTAGAGACCACTTTACTTCTCTGGACTGGATGTTTTCTAACAGAGAAAACAGGAATAACAATTTCTATATTCCCATCTTAAAAATATGATGGATCTATAAATAGGGGATGGTTTATTGATTGTGCTTTTCTTCATTTTCCTCTTCTTAATAATAACTATTATTGAGTGCTGACTATGTGGCTAGGCACTGTTTTAAGTGCTTTTATAAGTATTAAAGTTTGTAATCCTCTGTCACGACACTCTAAGGTAAGAATTAATATCATACCTATTTTACTGATGAAAAAATGAAGCCATGGAGATGTCAAGTAACTTGCCTAAAGTCACACAGTCCACGAGAGCCAGAGCCAGGATTCAAGACTGGTAGACTGTACTGCCCATGGGTTTTACCACTATGCTTACTATCTTTTTTTATTATAGCTAAATGTTTTGAGCTAGGTATTTTACTAGAATTTCCACTAAGGCACTACTATAACCTTATGAAATCCAAACACTACTATTACTTTACAAGTGAAGAAAATCAGTGACAGCAAAGTTCATTATTGGCCCAACGTCACAAAGCAGTATCAGATGGAGCTCAGAGATTTACTACCAGGCACTGCTTTTCCTGTACTGCTACACAAATACATTTCATTCAACAGCTGAATTAATTTGTTTATGTTCTGCTTCACTTTACAAGGATTTCAGATGGCTTCAAAACATGTCGTATGTTGCTTAAGAAGAAGTCATCAGTTTCAGCTAGTGGTTGCAAATTTAAAAGTGAAAGTAGCATAACATGGCTAAATAACCCATGGAACCAGGAGGCCTGGGTAAAGATAGAGCTTTGTCATGGTTCCATCCCAACTGCCTGTACATGGATGGGGGTGACACCTGTCTTGTCAAACGCCATACAGGCTACTTCAACTCACAGTCAGTTGGCCTCAACTAGTTGCAGGGCCTCAATCTGACTGTGAAGGAAAAATGAAGATATTACATGTGTCCATAAAGGAGAGGAGAGCTGGGAATGATGAGTATTCATGATTTCTAAGATACTTCATCCCTAATATAAGAAAAACTGATACCCACCTCTTAGCTTATTGCATGAATTTAATGTCTATGACATTTGATGTATGGTACATACACTAAACTGACACAAACCCTAGTACATGTTTTTTTGAAATATACCTGTTCAAAAATGAGTAATTACTTAGAGAAGCCAACTAGTTAAGATGCTTGGGTTTGGAGTTTATTTTTTCATTTCTTCATATGACTTTTGCTATGGCTTATAAGCTTCTTTAAGTAACAAAAATAATTACATTTATTTGGTATTTACTGTGTTTCAGACACCATGTGTTAACTCATTTAATCTTCACACTGACTCTATGATGTGAGCACTATTTATTATGTTTACTTGGTATATGAGGGTACTATCAGCTAGATCATTTGTTTGAATTACTGTGAATAAAGCTATAAAAACAGAAGATAATTCTGACAACATATCTTGAAAACTTCAGTAATACTGCTGTTGTTAACCTATTTTAAAGTTTTGAAAACAAGTTAGCATTTAGTGGACAGCTACTGCAGGTTAAACACAGTGCTCCTGCTTTAAATTTGTTTGCATGTAACCTTCATATAAATTCTCCAGGATAAATACACTAAGCTACGTTGAAGGTGAGAAAGATGATGTGTAGACTCCAAACCTAGGAAAATATGTATTTGCATATTTAAGGATGAATGAGATGGATGATCACTAATATATATATATATATATATATATATATATATACACATATATATATATATTTCTCATTTATTTATTTTATTGCATTTTAGGTTTTGGGGTACATGTGAAGAACATGTAAAATTGTTGCATAGGAATACACGTGGCAGTGTGATTTGCTGCCTTCCTCCCCATCACCTACATCTGGCATTTCTCCCCTTGCTATCTCTCCCCAGCTCCCCACCCCCCACC
>NW_016107777.1:1054015-1055312 GCF_001604975.1 Cebus imitator
CTTGCCTAATGTATCTGGGTGCTCCTGTATTGGGTGCATATATATTTAGGATCGTTAGCTCTTCTTGTTGCATTGATCCTTTTACCATTATGTAATGTCCCTGTTTGTCACATGATCTTTGTTGCTTTAAAGTCTAATTTATCAGAGATGAGAATTGCAGCTCCTGCTTTTTTTGCTCTCCATTTGCTTGGTAAATCTTCCTCCATCCCTTTATTTTGAGCCTTTGTGTATCCTTGCATGTGAGATGGGTTTCCTGGATACAGCACCCCGATGGGTTTTGTCTTTTTATCCAATTTGCCAGTCTGTGTCTTCTGATTGGGGCATTTAGTCCATTTACATTTAGGGTTAATATTGTTATGTGTGAATTTGATACTGCCATTTTGGTGCTAGCTGGGTGTTTTGCCCTTTAGTTGAGCTGGTACTTGTTGTTCCTTTATATGTGTAGAGCCTCTTTCAGGAGCTCTTGTAGAGCTGGCCTGGGAGTGACGAAATCTCTGAGTACTTGCATGTTCACAAAGGATTTTATTTTTCCTTCACTTATGAAGCTTTGTTTGGCTGGATAGGAGATTCCGGGTTGAAAGTTCTTTTCTTTAAGGATGTTGAATATTGGCCCCCACTCTCTTCTGGCTTGTAGGGTTTCTGCTGAGAGATCTGCTGTGAGTCTGATGGGCTTCCCTTTATGGGGAACCCGACCTTTCTCTCTGGCTGCCCTTAGTATTTTCTCCTTCATTTCGTCTCCTTCATGACGACTATGTGCCTTGGGGTTGCTCTTCTTGACGAATATCTTTGTGGTGTTCTCTGTATTTCCTGGACTTGATTATTTGCCTACCTTGCTAGGTTGGGGAAGTTTTCCTGGATAATATCCTGAAGAGTATTTTCCAGCTTGGATTCATTCTCTTCGTCGCATTTGGGTACGCCTGTCAAACTTAGATTAGGTCTTTTCACATAGTCCCACATTTCTTGGAGACTTTGTTCATTCCTTTTTACCCTTTTTTCTCTATTATTGCCTTCCCGTTTTATTTCATTGAGTTGATCTTCGACCTCTGATATCCTTTTTTCTGCTTGGTCAATTCGGCTGTTGATAGTTGTGCATACTTCACGAAGTTCTCATGTTGCATTTTTCAGCTCCATCAATTCACTTATATTCCTTTCTATTTTGTCCATTCTCGTTAGCATTTGTTATATCTTTTTTCAAGACTCTTAGTTTCTTTGCATTTGGTTAGAACATGTTCTTTAAGTTCACAGAAGTTTCTTACTACCCACCTTCTGAAGTCTGATTCTGTCATTTCATCACACT
>NW_016107777.1:1055697-1057411 GCF_001604975.1 Cebus imitator
CCCCTTGGGTTCACCTGAAGCAGCTGCTGAACAGTAAGGGTTGTTACCAGTTTTCTTCTTCTGGTATCTTTGTCCCAGATGGATACTCGCCTAGTGTCAATCTGATCCTTCTTTTACGAGGTGTCTCTTTGGATATATAGGGGTCAGGGAGCTGCTTGAGGAGACGGTCTCTTCTTTATAGGAGCTCAAATGGTGAGCTGTGAGCTCTGTTGTTGTTCATTCAGAGCTGCTGGGCATGTACTTTTAGGTTTGCTGCAGCAGAACTCATAAACTGCTTTTTGCTCCCAGGTGCTCTGTCCCAGGGATTCAGGGCTTTATTTATGAGTTTCCGTTATGCTGCCGCCTTCTTTTTATTTTTTTCCTTGAGACCTGCCCAGTCCAGCAAGGAGGCAGCCTAGTCACTGTCGGCCTATAGAGGCTTTGCTGAGCTGCTGTGGGCTCCACCCTGCTGCCGAGTGAACTTCCCTGCAGTCCTGTTTGTATGGGTGTAGTTAGAACTGCTTTGGCAATGGTGACCTGCCTCTGTTGAGGCAGAGTCTCTGTTGTGGTGGGTTGCCTTGGCAATGGCGGGTTGCCTTGGCAACGGCGGGCTGCCTAGGTAATGGCGGACGCCCCTCCCCCACAGAGCTGGACCGTCCCGGGTTCAGCTGCTCTTGCTGTGAAACTCTCAATCCAGAGTTTCTGGTTGCTGTTCTTTTGTGGGGGTGGGGCCAGCCGAGCCTGATCACCTGGCTCCCTGCCTCAGAGCCTTTTTTAAGTTGGTGTTCCAGTCGCCTGTTAAAGAGGCGCTGGGGTCTGTTTGTTTTCCCCTGCAGCCATTCACTGCACCTGCTTAAACAGTGGCACTGAGGTTTGTGGCGCTTTTTTTTTTTTTTTTGCCCTGGAATCTACTGTCCTGGTTCTCTGCTCAAGCCCCTTTTTGAACCGGCAAATGGGCGACTTCCCGTGGCTCCAATCGCCAGCCAAAAGGGCACCCGGACTGGTGTATTTTGTACAGAGAACCGCTGATCCGGGGCGCCGACAAAGCAACCGCGTGGGGCAAAGCAGCGGTGCCGGCTGGCACAGCCGCGCTGGCCGAAACAGCTGACCGTGGAGTTCCTCCGCCCGGGAATTTCCTAGTCTGTGGGCAATAAAAATGCGGCGTCCACTCACCCTCTGCGCTTTCACTGGGAGCTGCAATCCTGAGCTGTTCCTAAACGGCTATGTTGGATCGTCTAAAATATATTAAAAATGTATTCCCCAAGGATGTCTTTGAAAGAGTTGAATAAGGATGTGATGGTGTTTATTGATTTTTGTGATTTTGAAAAGCCTTTTCACCTACAATTGTTTACTATGCCATTTTAAATCAAGTGGAACCATATATTCATTTATCTTAATTTTACTTACTAAGCTTTTAACTGAGAAATTGGGAAATTAAGTAGAGATATTAACTAGAACAATGACAGCAGACATTCATATACAGTTGAGGAGAGAAAATAATTACTATTCAAAAGGACTATTTGGGCCGGGCGCGATGGCTCTAGCCTGTAATCCCAGCACTTTGGGAGGCTGAGGCGGGTGGATCACGAGGCCAAAAGATCGAGACCATCCTGGTCAATATGGTGAAACCCCGTCTCTACTAAAAATACAAAAAATTGGCTGGGCATGGTGGTGTGTGCCTGTAATCCCAGCTACTCAGGAGGCTGAGGCAGGAGAATTGCCTGAACCCAGGAGG
>NW_016107777.1:1057483-1068311 GCF_001604975.1 Cebus imitator
AAAAAAAAAAAAAAAGGACTATTCGGATTTGTCTTGCCTCAGGAGGGATGACGTATATATCGTTTACAGTGAAAGCTTAAAATGTTCTCTTTGATGCAAATATTTTTAAAACACAGAATTAAACAGTTGATATGATTTTCTATAAAAATGTGTACTAGAAATAATGAACATGTCTCCATTATATTAACCTTAATGTCAGCTATTAGGTTTAAAATAATGTCAAATAGAATATGCTTCAAGAAGCTAATATGATCATTTATTTACATCTCAATGCCACTTTAAATATTCTAGATTTTAAATTTTTCTTATTTCATCTGAACAATGTACGATATGATCTAGCACATTTTATTCATTATGAACAAAAGATAAGGGAAATAAATGTGGAGCAATGTACTGAATTTTTTAAATTCAAAGAAAACACTGGGTGAATCGTGCATGACACCTTTGTGTGTGCATGTGTGCACACTTGTATCAGGTAGAGCCAGCACATTGCTGATAATGACTGTGTTCGGTTTGGCTCATTCTCCACTTTCCTCCAAGCTATCAAAAATCTCTAAAATTTAGGCTGTGTATGAAGCCCTTCATATTTCTCCACTTTCCCCCCAGCTATTAGGAATATCTAAGGTCAACTGTGTATGGAGCCCTTCATATTCTGTTGCATACAGCCAAGTCTTCATCAATTTTATATAAAACAGATCATCAAAATGTTTGTTATAAAACGTGTATTTATTCATGGAATTCTGTAAATCTGCTCTAAATAAGCTACAACCAGCCTATAAGTATCAATGCTTATGAGACAATTTTCAAATCTTTAGTTTCATATAAAATAAAAATGATGTAAAAATATATACACAGAATAAAGTACTTTTGGCAGCTGTTTTATTAATTAGAAAATTTTTGCTCATAATTTTGATATTTTGGTTTTATGTTTTTTTTTTTTTCTATTAAATGACTAAAAGAAATACAGAGTTTGAATTAGGCCACATATCATTTTGATCAATATTAAAATGTTTTATGTTTATTATAAACTTAGCTTTTTTTCCCCCAATAGTATTAGGCAGCATTACCATCCTGAATATGTATAGTAATAAAGCGTCATTCATTTGTGTACTAGATTTTGGCATATAAGGAACACGTGCTATTTTATTTGAATGTTTCTTCTTCTCATTTTCTCTAATGTTTAATTTTTCAATTTGCTGTGATTCAGAATGTCTTGTAATTTTTGAGTTGCATGTGTGTTTCCTAAATAACACAGATGAGAAAGATAAGACACTATTATAGGCTCGATAGTATGATTTTGTACCTATGAATCAGATTTTAATTTAAGAAAGAACTAACCTTTGAGGTATTTGGTTTCTTTTTAATTAAAATGTTAACATTTTGTGTTTGTATCAAGGACTCTTGTTGGAGGTTCAAAATACCTCATTATTTATTCAAATTAAGTCTAGTAAATATCCACCTTTGATTTATTCCAATGGAGATTATAACTATGTTGTATTAAGGGCTAGGAATTAAATGTATTTTGTCTTTACTCTTCATAGTTATTTTGTTAATTAATGAATCTCTAGTGTCTAGAATACTGTCTGCTTTACAGTAGCTATCCAATATTTATGTTTTGGGTGATAAATGTATAGGTATAATTGTATTGTGTCAAAATATTTAAAATGAATTAAATGATAATGAAAAGACCTAATATACATTACCAATAGAATTTTAAAATGCACACATAAAAATATATATTGTATACAAATAATTTACATAAAGTTTTATAGTGTAATATTTTTTAATTTTCTATCTGCTGTTGAGTTGGTTGCTTTCTTGGGAGTCTCAGAGATACTTCTTTAAAAAATAGCTTAATTTCAACATTACTATATTTGTTATTTTAAATTCATTTGCTAAACCTCTGTATAGAATTTGATTTTGTCTCTTCTCAACCAAACAGTTATATTTATATACGTTTGTTAAATAGACAAGGGTATCTGACAACTCTTCAAAATGCTGTTGCTATAGAAATTTAGCCAAATATGTTAAGTATGAGTCCATAAAAATGGGTTTTAAAATACAGCCTTGACAAAAATATGATCCATTTTACAATATTATGACAGATGAAACAAATTAAAACAAACCGCCAACAACAAAAATACGTTTTTAACATACATTGAAAAATAATAGTCAATATTCCAAGAACCGTAATTTTGAAATTCTAAAATTCAGGAAGTTCCCCTAGCTAGTTAGCAATGCATTTATTTTAAAAATCAAGGAATAGCTTAAGAAGCCTTCATGCTACCACGCGTACTCTGGAAAAACCATTGAGAAACAGTTTAATTTGGTTACAAGATTCTTTATTTTGTAAACTGTACATAAACAGTAAAAAAAAGAAAATGCATTATACTTTAAATATTACATAAAGTCAACATTAAATTTTGTATTGGGTGTGCATAAATTAAATGGAGATAATTCATCAATTTTGCTTTCAATGAATTGTATACTGGGAAACCAGTTTATCCACTTTTGAAATTAAAGATACCAATATGTAACATTCAACAGGTTTTTCCATTTTTATTATTGGCACAAAACCATTGGTCTGATATACTTAAGAGTGATTGTGTGCCAAATGTCTACAGAATTAATTAACATGCTAACTTAAATACAGTGGTTAAAGTAATTTTTGCTACAGTTAAATGTTAAATGCTACTTTACACAATAATCATAAACAAGTCCACATGGCAATTATGTAACAATAGAAAAAAAGAAAGAAACATATCCCATTTTTCTTCATTCCAGCAGCAGTACCTTTACTGATATTAATCTGTTAATTAGGTGTGCTTATATATTGCCTAATATACTATATTGGTATGCATGCTAAAATCTTTCTATTTTTGCAAGGCACCATACAATACGTTCTCTAAGTTTCGGCACTACTAACAAAAAATATATAATTCTAAGATTAAATGCAAATTTTTTATCTAAAATGGGAAATAAAATGAAAATTAAAAATTTAAAAGTTGACCTTGGGCAAATAACAAACTTTGTAAAAATATGGTTTAAATGAATCTTTTCCCTTTGTCTTCCTAATTTAAATTCTCCACCCTAAGTTGCTGGCCAGAAAGATAAAGAAATCTAGAAAGGCAAACAAATCATGTTATTAAAGAATATTTTTAAAAATCTGCATGAGACTGCCATCCAAATTAAAATACACATTGGAAAGAACAACTAAATTTTTAACTTTCAGAATCCATGGTTTTTCCATGCTTGTCATTTTGTAAAATGTCCTGTTAGATCCAGAACAATATCAGAGTTAAAATCACCACTATTAATTTAAACACAAAGGAGAACTCTATAATTGTCACTTTGTTTTTCTTGCCATGTGATATCTCTCTGTTATCTTGACTCAACTAGGTCTAGCAAGATGCTACTTTGGAATTGCAATTTAAGTCATGCATATTTTTCTTAAATCCTCAGGACCCAGGTTGTTAATAAGTTATTTGTTTTAAATTTCTCTTAGAATTATCTTTCAAAAAATGAACACTATGATCCCAAGCACTGGTTGTCATTTTGCTTATGGAAGATTTACAAAGTTTGGTCTCACGAAAAATTTATGATAATAACTTCAAAACTTTATTTTGTCTGGCTAGACAGCATACGTATTTTCTTTTTATATAAGGAATATGAAAACTCAAAGCAAATGATTATTATTTAAACATAAAGTTCTACAACTTTAGCTGTAATTTTTCAAATAATTATACAAAATATATGTGAGGTTTAGAATCATTTTGTTATGGGGCAAGAAGATAATTTTAAATAGGCTATCACTTTTGTAAATATTAGAAATGTAGAATTTATATATTTCAGCTGTCATCAATCAAATGTATCCATCATGGTCATCACCACCATCATCATCATCCCCTTCATCTTCATCATCATCTTCAATTTCATCTTCATCATTCATAATATTGTCTTCATCATCCTCATCATCAGTCCATTCACGAAAATCTCCACTAGCAAAATCTCCAGAGATCTCGAAATCTATCGCTTAAAAAAAGTGAAAGTAAACATAACCCTTATTTGACTGATTAGTGAGATAATTTCTGAGAGATGAAATCCTTAAGAAAATTAAGAATATTTTGTAAAACGTAATTTGTTTTCTAACATATTTATAAAGACAAGTAAAGATCCATTATCTGGAAAATTATCACATGTTAAAACCTATCATTTCTTAAAATGTATTTGCTAAAAGCAGAATCATTATTGAGGTGTGTTATGCAAGATTTCCAGACCAGTAATATTGATCTCAGCCCAGTTTTTACAGAAATTTATGTCAGACTGTCCATTTTACAAAGAATTTAAAATTTCTTCTGCAAGTGTGGCAGAATAATTGCCCCACCAAAGATGTCCACTTCCTAATCTCCAGAACCTATACATACGTTACCTTACATGAAAGAGGGGCTTTGCAAATGTGGGTGAGTAAAGGAACTTGAATTGGAGAGATTATCCTGAAATACCCAGGTGGGTCCAAATAGTCACTTAGGTTCTTAAAAACAAAGAATGTTTTCCAGATATTTTGGGAAGGAGCTATGACTGCAGAAGAATGATCAGAGATGCAATGTTGTCAGCTTAAGGTTAGAGGAAAGGGTCCATAAGCCCAGGGATGCGAGCCCCCTATAAGTGGAAAGGGCAAAGAAACAGTGTTTCCTCTAAAACCTCGACAGGAGCACCACCATGCTGACATCTTCATGTTGAGCTTAGTGAGACCTGGTTGAACTTCTGATGTACAAAACTGTAGGATAATAAATTTGTGTTGTTTAAGCCACTAAGTGGGAATTAATTACTACAGCAACAGAAAACTACTATTTTACAAAATATTTTTAAAATAACTATTAATATTTGTGGGGGGAATAATGCACATACATCTTAGCACTCACTGTGTATTGACTTTTCAACTCCTCAAATGCTAGAATGCGTTTATTTTCTACTCTTGCTAATATTTTATTTTTATAATTCTTTGGTAGCTAATTACAACAAATCCTATTTGATGTAATTCAAGGTTTATAAATTGGTGGATCTCTCAAGACAACACACTAAAATCTTCATCTTAACTGAAGAAAATATTGTTTATATTCTCCAACTTCGTCTACTGTATTAGTTACAAAATGTTAAGAAAACTTAGATGTCCATGTTTCAAAGACAACATTCTTGTTCACTTAAGGAACTCATCTCTGTATAATTTTTTTTATAATATAAAAAAGTTATTTATCCATCATTGTCATCAAACAACTGAAGTAATTAATAATGCAACTACTTTACAGTATATGTTACAAAGACATGTTCCCTGCATGTAAAATTTATGTAAGACAGCTATTGAAAATACTCCTTCTTCCTACTTAAATCTTATCACATTGGCCAGGTCAGCAAACCAAAGCTAAGCTATTAAAAGTGTTATGAACAAACAAATTCAGAGTAGGGATTTAAAGATTAAATGAGTTACTTTTATTGTTCATCATCTTTTCCTTAATAGGGTTGGTTTATTAGACTAAAAATTGCTTGAAGAATATATCTAAATATTTCTAAAATGCAAGACTGAAGTCTTGGTTTATTAGTCTAAAAATTGCTTGAAAAATACATCTAAATATTTCTAAAATGCAAGACTTTATTCTCATTTTAGCTCATCTATATTAATTGAAACACAATAAATTAATTCCTGATGTATGTGTGTGTGTGTGTGTGTGTGTGTGTGTGTGTATGTGTATAACAAAGTGGCTTTTGTCATAAAAACTGTCTATAATACAAACATAATTGGCACTTGCCTTCTAGGAAAATGTTTTATGAAGTACAAATGGTACCAAAATGGAAACTTTTAAATGCATGCATATGATGTTCAACTAATTGTTACATTTTATTTTAAATACATACATAAATGCATGTTCCTAAAAAAGAATTAGACTGTTAACTATAATTCCCTTTAAACAAACTACATTTTCCTTACTCAAGCACAGGGAAACATGCTCATATAGCTGTAATTTATGGATATTTACTTTAAAAAGTTTTGTTTTTCTTTGGCTAGTGAACCCACATATTCCCTAAGTCACCATCTCCAGAGGTATACAGACAAAAGGGAGTCATCTGAATATGATAAATAGGGTTTTTTGACATACAGTAGGAAGAATGAAAAAGGACTGCTTTACCTGAGAGGAAAAGAAGTATGGAAACAGCTTTCTGAATCTGAAGCAGGAAAGCAACCCAGCTTTTAATTAATCTCTCTAGAAAATCTAAATTATGCAATGGCTACTAATTATCTATCCAAGTTTTTAACATACTGGAGACAAGTCTTTTTGTCACTCCCTCCACCCTATATATATTCTATAGTCTTTGCATAGAGTAAGTCCGCATTAAATTCTTGAACAAATGAATGAGGGTCTAAAGCAATTCTGTGCTTGGAAAATTATGAAATAAGTAACCCTCTCCTTACCACAATCTGCAACACCATTTATTCTGGATCCCATGACTTCATTTCCATATCTGTCAACACACCAGCACTGCCCAACACTGCCATGGCATTGTGTTGGCTTGTAATAACCGTCTTCATCACACAGGGGGATATACTGTCCTGTGGAAACAACACATAGACATGCAAACACACACATACAGTTTATGCATAAGCTGTGCTCCTTTTGACAGGCACCCCATATGCATTAATGCGTCAATGACATACACATATGGAGTGTTCACTATATTCTAGGATAGATACCAGTGATGCCTTAGAAGAAATCAGGGAAGTCTTTTCTGTCATTGTTGCCATAATAAGCTGCTTATGGTTCATGGATTCATCTCCTTTGTTAAGCAAATTACTATCTCACTAGTTCCCACACTATGTGTTGTGTTTCACAGGCACAATACAGAATTAAAATCTGCTTATATTAAATCACCCAGACCACTTAGCATGGCAGACCTCTCACCATCTGCCTTCATCTCTGCCAACTTTCTACTTTCATTTCCCCAAAGGTTCATTCCTATATGCCAAGCTCTTTCCAAATCAAGCTATCTGTTTTTCCAAATTCAATGTTGTTTATCTCTTTACACATCAACTCAACTAGAATCTGTCTCTTCTCTCTTCCATTTTAGGACTTGACTTAAATGTGGCCCACAATTTAAAGAGTTTTTTCAAGTGAAAGATTTCTGATTACTTCTTGCATTGTATGTGAGTGTTTTTGTGTGTGTGTTGACTGTCACTGAATATGTTCAACACTACATTGTGATATCATCTATGGTTAGAAATATTTAGGTTCTCTTCATTTTCATTGTTGTGTAAACAACATCTCAAACCCACAGTCTAGTGGGAACACAGTCTATTGGGAATGGTAGAATAGATAGACACTTATTTTTATTTATTTATTATTTATTGAGACTGATCCTTGCTCTATCACCCAGGCTGGAGTGCAGTGGTGCTATCTCAGCTCACTGCAACCTCCACCTCCCAGGTTCAAGCGATTCTCCTACCTCAGCATCCTGAGTGGCTGAGATTGTAGGTGTGCACCACGACACCTGACTAATTTTTGTGTTTTTAGTAGAGACGGGGTTTCACCATGTTTTCAGGACTGATCTTGAACTCCTGACTTCAGGTGATCTGTCTACCTTGGCCTCCAAAAATGCTGGGATTATAGGCATGAGCCATTACCCCTAGCCAGACACTATTTTTATATGTATAAAATATAATATACTCTATGGCACAATGCTCATGATAAATGCTTAATTAGTAATTTAAAAGTGATGTCATGTTCTTTAGTAAGTACTCCAACAAAAGAATTTAAGTTCTAGCAGATAAGAATATTTTCTTTTATTTTTTGACTATTTTTTTTTCTGTGACCAGAAGCAAAATAGTTCTTTGGTGAAATTAAAAAAAAAAATTAAGTAAACGTATAAAAGACAAAATTATTTAGTGTTGTAACCATATGGGATAATAATTTCACTATCTCAAAAACTTTGCAAATGGTTATACATAGATTATTAACTTACTTTAAAAACTATAATTTATTCAAAATATCTGAACTGCTAATCTTTCAATGAGATATACAGAATATCACTAACTTCAGAACACTTTCTCTGGATTGAAGGCCAGAAAAAAATAAGGAAAATATTCAACGTTGTTACATCTACATCTTTTACAACTACTGTGATTTGACACATTTGACATACAAATGTTAGGATGTATAATTAGTATGACCATAATTGATAATTTATGCCAGCAAAGTTGGTTGATGTCTACAGTTTCAGCATAATTCTTCAGAGTATTCTCTTTTACATACAAAGACTGCAACTACAAATCAGGACATGTGGCACCAAAATCCTCTGTAACAAGTGATCAATTTCAGATGCATACTCATATCCCGCCCAAATTAGAAGAGATGCTTAAAGCCTTTCCTGTTCTCTGTAATAATTTTCATTTATATTATGAAAGAAGGATGAAGATAACTATTCCCAAATGGGCACAATTTTTTTTTATAGCTTCAAATAATCAAAACCTGGATTTTAATAAATTTTTGTTACTAATAGACCTTAAGTAGAAAATATTTTTAAGTTTAATTTCAATGGCTTTCTCCATGGTACATGGCTAAAATCTTTGTTTTTTATTTTTTTATTTTTTTGAGACAGAGTCTTGCTTGTCACCCACGCTGGAGTGCAGTGGTGCCAACTCGACTCACTGCAACCTCCATCTCCTGGGTTCAAGCAATTCTCCTGCCTCAGGCTCCTTAGCAGCTGGGATTATAGGCATATGCCACCATGCCAGGATGAATTTTGTATTTTTAATAGAGTTGGGGTTTTGTCATGTTGGCTAGGCTGGTCTTGAACTCCTGACTTCAGGTGATCTGCCCACCTTGGCCTCCTAAAGTGTTGGGATTACAGTGAGCCACTGTGACCAGTCAGAATGTATTATTTTCATCTGTGAGCTGTGATATCTCATGCATCCTGTAACAGAGTTAAAAGGAATATGACATATTGTAGCATTTATCCTGGGTAATTTTCACACTTAAAAATGTTTTATTACAAAACATTAAACTTTTAATTTTGTATAATGGGCACTGAACCAAGGATTTGCAAGTAATATAAAAAATCCTCTTGGAGAGATTGATCCAAGATGACCATTTAGGTACAGCTCAGGATTGCAGCTCCCAGTGAAAGCACAGAGGGTGAGTGGATGCCGCATTTTTATTGCCCACAAACTAGGAAATTGCCAGGCAGGGGAGCTCTATGGGTCGCCAGCACGGCTGTTTCGGCCAACACGGCTGTGCCGGACGGCGCCGCTGCTTTGCCCTGTGCGGCTGCTTTGTTGGCGCCCAGGAGCAGTGGTTCACCGTACAAAATACACTGGTCCGGGTGCCCTTTTGGCTGGCGATTGGAGCCATGGGAAGTCGCCCCTTTGTCTGTTTAAAAAGGGGATGGAGCAAGGAACCAGGACAGTAGATTCCAGGGCAAAAAAAGCGCCATGAATCTCAGTGCCACTGTTTAAGCCAGCACAGTGAGTTGTCACACAGGAAAAAACACACACCGGGGCACCTCTTCAACAGGGGACTGGAACACCAACTTAAAAAAAAAAAAAAAAAAAAGGAGGCTCTGAGGCAGGGAGTCAGGCGATCAGGCTCAGCTGGTCACACTCCCGCAAAAGAACAGCAATCAGAAACTCTCTGGATTGAGAGAAACTCTCAATGGCTCACAGCAAGCGCAGCTGAACCCGGGACAGTCCAGCTCTGTGGGGGAGGGGCGTCTGCCATTACCGAGGCAGCCTGCCACGACAGAGGTAGTTGGCCAATGCTGAGACAGCCCACCGTTGCCAAGGCAACCCACCACTACAGAGAGACTCTGCCTTAACAGAGGCGAGCCACCCTTGCCAAGGCAGCTCTAACTACACCCATATAAACAGGACTGCAGGGAAGTTCACTCAGCAGCTGGGCGGAGCCCATAACAGCTCAGCAAAGCCTCTACAGGCAGACAGTGACTAGGCTGCCTCCTTGCTGGGCAGGGCAGCTCTGAAGGAAAAAAAAAGAAGGCAGCAGCATAACGGAAACCCATAAAGCCCTAAATCCCTGGGACATAGCACCTGTGAACAAAAAGCAGTTTATAAGTTCTGCTGCAGCAGACCTAAACGTACCTGCCCAGCAGCTCTGAATGAACAATGGAGCTCACAGCTCAGCATTTGAGCTTCTATAAAGAGACCGTCTCCTGAAGCAGCTCCCTGACACCTATATATCCAAAGAGCCACCTCATAGAGGAGAGATCAGATTGACACTTGGCAGGTATCCTTCTGGGACAAAGATAGCAGAAGAAGAAAACTGGTAACAACCCTTACTGTTCAGCAGCTGCTGCAGGTGAACCCCAGGCAAGCAGGGCCTGGAGTGGACCTCAGCAGACCTACAGACCCTCTGACAGCAGAGGGGCCAGGCTGTCAGAAGGAAAACCAAAAAACAGAAATAACCTCATCATCAACAAACAGAACGTACACTCAGAGACCCAATATGAAAGCCAGCAACTACAAAGACAAAAGGTGGAGAAATCCATAAAGATGGGAAGAAACCAGCGCAAAAAGGATGAAAACACCTGAAACCAGAACACATGTCCTCCTACAAGGGATCACAACTCCTCACCAGCAAGGGAACAAGGTTGGATGGAGAACGAGTGTGATGAAATGACAGAATCAGACTTCAGAAGGTGGGTAGTAAGAAACTTCTGTGAACTAAAAGAACATGTTCTAACCAAATGCAAAGAAACTAAGAGTCTTGAAAAAAGATTTGACAAAATGCTAACGAGAATGGACAAAATAGAAAGGAATATAAGTGAA
>NW_016107777.1:1068367-1088510 GCF_001604975.1 Cebus imitator
TGGAGAAAAAAGGGTAAAAAGGAATGAACAAAGTCTCCAAGAAATGTGGGACTATGTGAAAAGACCTAATCTACGTTTGGTAGGCGTACCTGAATGCGACGAAGAGAATGAATCCAAGCTGGAAAATACTCTTCAGGATATTATCCAGGAAAACTTCCCTAATCTAGCAAGGCAGGCAAACATTCAAGTCCAGGAAATACAGAGAACACCACAAAGATATTCGTAAAGAAGAACAACCCCAAGGCACATAATCGTCAGATTCACCAGGGCTGAAATGAAGGAGGAAATACTAAGGGCAGCCAGAGAGAAAGGTCGGGTTACCCACAAAGGGAAGCCCATCAGACTCACAGCATACCTCTCAGCAAAATCCTACAAGCCAGAAGACAGTGGGGGCCGATATTCAACATCCTCAAAGAAAAGAACTTTCAACCCAGAATCTCCTATCCGGCCAAACAAAGCTTCATAAGTGAAGGAAAAATAAAATCCTTTATGAACATGCAAGTACTCAGAGATTTCGTCACCACCAGACCAGCTTTACAAGAGCTCCTGAAAGAGGCTGTACACATATAAAGGAACAACCAGTACCAGCCACCCCAAAAACAAGCCAAATGGTAAAGAGAATGAACACAATGAAGAATCTGCATCAACTAATGGGCAAAACAGCCAGCTAGCACCAAAATGGCAGTATCAAATTCACACATAACATTATTATCCCTAAATGTAAACGGACTAAATGCCCCAGTCAAAAGACACAGACTGGCAAACCTAATAGACATTTACAGAACTCTCCACCCCAAATCCACAGAATATACATTGTTCTCAGCACCACAACACACCTACTCTAAAATCGACCATATAATTGGGAGTAAATCACTCCTCAGCAAATGCAAAAGAACGGAAATCATAACAAACAGTCTCTCAGACCACAGTGCAATCAAGTTAGAACTCAGAGTTCGAAAACTAACCCAGAACCGCACAGCGTCATGGAAACTCAACAACTTGCTCTTGAATGTTGACTGGATAAACAATAAAATGAAGACAGAAATATAGATGTTCTTCGAAACCAATGAGAATGAAGACACAACATACCAGAATCTCTGGGACACATTTAAAGCAGTCTCTAGAGGAAAATATATAGCAACAAGTGCCCACATGAGAAGCAAGGAGAGATCAAAAATTGATACCATATCATCAAAACTGAAAGAGCTAGAGGAGCAAGATCAAAAAAACTCAAAGTCTAGCAGACGTCAAGAAATAGCTAAGATCAGAGCAGACCTGAAGGAGATAGAGACATATAAAACCCTTCAAAAAATCAATAAATCCAGGAGCTGGTTTTTTGAAAAGATCAACAAAATAGACAGATGACTAGACACATTAATAAAAAAGAGAGAATAACCAAATTGATGCAATAAAAAACGATAAAGGGGATATCACCACAGATTCCACAGAAATTCAAACCATCATCAGAGATTATTACAAACAACTCTACGCACATAAACTAATAAACCTGGAAGAAATGATAAATTCCGGGACACTTGCCTCCTCCCAAGCCTAAATCAGGAGGAAGCCGAAACCCTGAACAGACCCATAACAAGGTCTGAAGTTGAGGGAGCAATTAAGAGCTTATCACCCAAAAAAAGCCCAGGTCTAGATGGGTTCATAACCGAATTCTACCAGACATACAAAGAGGAGCTGGTACCATTCCTTCTGAAACTATTCCAAACAATACAAAAAGAGGGAATTCTTCCCAAATCATTTTATGAGACCAACATCATCCTGATTCCAAAGCCTGGCAGAGACTCGACCAGAAAAGAAAACTTCAGGCCAATATCCATGATGAACATAGATGCAAAAATCTTCAACAAAATACTGACAAGCCAGTTGCAACAGCACATCAAAAAGCTTATCCACCATGATCAAGTAGGATTCATCCCGGAGATGCAAGGCTGGTTCAACATACGCAAATCTATAAACGTAATTCACCACATAAACAGAACCAAAGACAAAAACCACATGATTATCTCAATTGATGTAGAGAAGGCCTTTGACAAAATTCAACAGCCCTTTATGCTAAAAACCCTCAATAAGCTAGGTATTGACGGAACATATCTCAAAATAATAAAAGCTATTTACGACAAACCAACAGCCAATATCATACTCAATTGGGCAAAAACTGGAAGCATTCCCCTTGAAATGTGGCACCAGACAAGGATGCCCTCTCTCACCACTCCTATTCAGTATAGTACTAGAAGTTCTAGGCAGAGCAATCAGGCAAGAAAAATAAATAAGGGACATTCAAATAGGAAAAGAGGGAGTCAAATTGTCTTTATTTGCAGATGACATGATGGTACATCTATAAAACCCCATCATCTCAGCCCCAAATCTTGTGAAACTGATAAGCAAGTTCAGCAAAGTCTCAGGATACAAAATCAATGTGCAAAAATCACATGCATTCCTATACAACAATAACAGACTTAAAGAGAGCCAAATCAAGAACAAACTTCCATTCACAATTGCCACAAAGAGAATAAAATACCTAGGAGCTAGGGAGAGATAGCAGGGGGAGAGATGCCTGATGTAGGTGATGGGGAGGAAGGCAGCAGATCACACTGCCACGTGTGTACCTATGCAACAATCTTGCATGTTCTTCATATGTACCCCCAAACCTAAAATGCAATAAAATAAATAAGTGGAAAAAAAAAAGAAAAAAAAAGAAGATCCTCAAAGCACAAGCAACAAAATAAAAAATAGACAAATGGGACTTAATTAAATTACAGCATTTCCACACAGCAAAAGAAACTATCAACAGAATAAGCAATTAAAAATTGTGTTATAAAAGAGAAATTATACAGGAAAATATTCATAATAAAAAGCAGATTAAGGCCAGATATAGTGGGTCACCCCTGTAATCCTAGCATTTTCGGAGGCTGAGGTGGCCAGATCACTTGAGCTCAGGATAGCAAGACCAGACTGGGCAACATGGCGAGACCCTGTCTCTACTAAAATTGCAAAAACACAGCCAGGCATGGTGGCATGCACCTGTGGTCCCAGCTACTCAGAAGGTGGAGTTGGGAGGACTGCTTGAGCCTCGGGAGGCGGAGGTTGCAGTGTGCTGAGACTGCGCCATTGTACTCTAGCCTGACTGACAGAGTGAGGCCCTTTCAAAAAAAAAGGAGATTACAAAGTAGTCTGTATACCTTATGTATATGAGGGGAAAAATTGGGTGAATTAAACTAATGTATATCATTAGTTATCTAAGAGTAATAAAAATCTGGGTGATTTTTATTTTTTCTGTACAGTTTTCCAAATTTTATAAAATAAAACAATATTTCTAAAAAATAAAAGAAAAATCATCTTATTGAAATATAATATATTGCAACTACAAAGACAGCAAGTCAAAATATAGCACAGATTAATCAGATCCAGAAACATTAGAGTTATGTGCCACTAAATACACAAGTGTGTTAACATACATGAAAATAAATATTGCATGTGTGGTGTCATGCTTTGAATTCTAAAATAGAAAAAGATCAGTGGCAAAACTGGTGACATCCAAATGAAGTCTGAAGCTTACTTATAGGATTATAGCAATGCTAATTTCTTAGATTTTTACAAATGTTCCATTGTTATTTGGCACATGCAAGATGTTATATTTAGGGTAAGCTGGGTGAAGATCGTTCGGAAGCTACGTACTTTTGTAACTGTTTTTATAAATTTAAAGCTATTCCAAAAACAGTTTGTTTAAAAATTGTATGATTATAAGAAATAAAACTCTTATAAAATAGTTTAATGATCTGTTTACAGCCAAACATTCAAATATTTCAAGGCTTTGAATAAAATTTAAAATATCTATCTACATATGTATATATTTACTTATTAAAAGTAAGGTAGTAAAAAAATACTAATGAAAAATGCCAGCAAGTCTGTTCAAATTTACCTGAGGTACTCAAAGTTTCTTTTCACCCAATTTATAAAAGTACCTGGTTTAAATAACATATATACATATACATATTTGTCACCAGTTCTTAAATCTTAAACATAGAACTGAATTTTCTGCTGAGGTTATAACTTTAGCGTTGCTTAAATCCTTCTTTTTACTTAATAACTTTCAAAATGAACATTATATTAGGGTAATAAAACAGACATAATATCTTTCAATAAGTAAGGTAATAAAAGTAAGTTTAATGGCTTTCAAAAAGTTCATAAATTTTGTTGCTGAAATTTAGTGCAGTCTATCTTTGTTGGATTAATATTGATTTTATGTTGCTGTTTCCCTGGGGTTATTTATGTAAGCAATAAAGCGTTCAGAAGAATGATCTATTACTCACCTAGGAACTTTTTTACCCCTTGATGCTTCTGAATATTGCTGAGCTCCGTCTGGCAAGGTGGGTCTGCAATGACATTAAAAATGTTGCTTCAAGGATTGTAATTAAACAAAGAAAGTATAGTTTCTATGTTACCAAACTTTAGTTAGTGTTTGTGTGCCTTAGAAAACATATATTACATATTAATTTGTTTACTTATGAAAATACCTTCATATAGTATGTGTCTATCAATCAATCAATCATCTATCTGATAGCTAGCTATCAAGAGAGATCACTCATACTGCTTTCTCAATTGTCAACAGATCACCTTGTTTTCCTAGGAATGCCTCGTTTGGATTTTTTTAAAGTATAAAACATATTTATATGATGAAAAATACTTCTTATCACTTAATTTTAAAATGTCAACCAACTCTAACAGCAATGTAAATTCAATGAATTGACTACTGTTGAAGCGATTAACTGATATTTTCCCTCATTTAAAAGTTTCTATGATATAGATAAATAGCTTTGCATAACAAAAGTAATCTATGAAAAAATTAATGTTTCTTTCCAGTTATGTTAGAGACCCTATTATAAATTTTAATACTGCATAATGTTAACAGATATTGTTATTTTTAGTTTCATCCATATATGCAACTTAGAAATGGAACATAATATTTCTGATAAGCCATTAAATAAGCTGAAGACATTTCAACCAATTTGGAAATAGTCTTTGCTTATTTTCAAACTCAACCACTTGAAGGAGGGCATTTGCAGAGAAATGTAAAATTCTAAAGAGTCACAATATAGTTTGCCTTATATTATTACTCTTATATTTACTCTTGGATCTTCATATCTATGAGTTCTGCACTGTTAATGGAAAATTTTCAAAAAATAAAAATCTAGAGATGATTTAAAGTATGTACGAGGATATGCATAGGTTATATGTCAATACTTTGCCATTTTATAGAAGAGATTTAAGTAATTTGATTTTGGTGTTCACCAATGGTCCTGAGATCAATCCCCCTTGGACAATGAGAGATAATTGTATATAATCATATACATATATAATATGAAATATATATAGTCTTGTCTGAAAGCAGTTTAATGGGTTTTATATTCATATTCTAAAAACTTGCTGTTAATGCTTGCTATATAAAAGTGGCATATAAAATATTAAAACTGCAAAATAATAAGCTAGTTCTTAGTGTCCTGTGGTGCAACTTTTTAGGTAAAAGGCAAAGTATAATCAATTTAAATGATTTAAAAATCATATAATACATTGAATTCAAAATATTCAATTATTAAATTATATGCAACAAAGTAGAATAAAGAATGTGATAGGTGCTTAACATATACTTTGTAGTTTAATATGTGGCTTCATCTTGCAGAATCTAAAATGTTTCATCTCACAGAATCTAAACTGTAACGAAAAAGAAGTGTGTTTGAAAATCTTGTATAATTACCATATTGTTCTATTTCATTTTGAAATGTGTCCAATTGATCCCGTGGTTATTCCTAACAATCTCATGAGTCTTTTATATTAAAGAATTAGGAATCAAATTGCATAGTTTTTTATATAGACATTTAAGATTTTACAGCCCTCCAAATATGACATCTGAGAATTACAAAGAAAGAGTCCAGCTGCAGTTTCAATATTATTTTAAAAACAGTTCTTCTAGTTACAATTGGCTAGTTATTGTAAAGTAGAAATAATATTTCTAATGTTTACCTGAACATTCTGGTACTTTTGTGTCTGTACCTGAAAATCTGGGTAGGTTTGATCTGTTTTTTGATTACCAACCTCACAGAATAAGTCTGACTACCAATGCTACAAGCTCTGTGTAAGGGAACATTTTACAATTTCAAGAAAAATCATGACCAATTGGACTGTCCAAGTACATATAATATTTGATTTTAAACCATTTTCTTATTATTTATAAGTCAGCTAAGTCTGGCCTTTAGGCATTCTTAGAGCACTTAAATTAGATTTCATCTATTATTTAAACTTACTTGCAAAGAACTGATCTAGATAAAATAATAGTAATCCAACTAATTGCATTTAAGTTTGGACAGAATCAGACTATTACGTCTACATAGAGTTTGAACAAATAGGTTAACATAGGTTATAGACAAGGATTCAACTCATCAGATTTATTTCCCCTACTTTGTTTACTACCAAGTGTTTTTTAAGTTTATCCTAAATTCTTCTTTTCTTTTCTTTTCTTTTNTTTCCCTCTTGTTACCCAGGCTGGAGTGCAATGGCGCGATTTCGGCTCACCGCAAACTCTGCCTCCTGGGTTCAGGCAATTCTCCTGCCTCAGCCTCCTGAGTAGCTGGGATTACAGGCAGGCGCCACCATGCCCAGCTAATTTTTTTGTATTTTTAGTAGAGTTGGGGTTTCACCATGTTGACCAGGATGGTATCCATCTCTTGACCTCATGATCCACCCGCCTCGGCCTTCCAAAGTGCTGGGATTACAGGCGTGAGCCACCGCGCCTGGCCCGCTAAATTCTTCCACTATGTGCTTAAAAACTGTATGAGAATCACAAATCAATAAAATGCAAAATTTAATTTAATCAATTTTTATTAATTGTTCTGAGCTAATATGAGACAAGGAGAATAAAAAAAGAAGTTAAATTTCCAGATGTTATTTGTTTTTAAAGTAAAATTGTTTATTGTTCTGCATTCTGAATTTAAAGACCCAAACCCCTACATTGGAGTCACTGCAGAAAGAATTGGTAATTTTCAATACAACAGTAACAACACATTTTTATTTACCCATGAAATTCTGAACTAAATGAAACATAATTGGGATAAATAAAGGTAAAAATACCATGTGTTTACAACAGTTACTACAATATAAAATATGATTCTATACTTGAAAATAGTAATTTCCAAGAAATTTCTAAGAAATATTTGTTTTTAGCTGTCAAGTAAATATGGATAATGTAGAGTGAAAACTGAAACGAAACTGAACATATGGAGCTTTGTGAATGAATCTTTAAGTTGGCAGCATATGGCTGCACAGGCTGCATACTGCACAAGTCCACCAGGGACCATCTACTTGAATTGCACTTTCAATGGTGCCCTGAAGTTTTACAATAAGCCAGACCTCTAACGGTTTTTAAGTAAGCCACTGCACTCATGCACTCTTCTTCTCAATACTTGATTGATCATGTGGCCTCTCACAGAATGGTTATACTTTTAAACTTTTATTAGGTTGATTTCATCCATAGAAATTTCTAATATTCGCAATTCCAAATCTTCCACATTTATTTCATTTAATAGAAAAACCATATATTTTCAAATAATGAATTAATCCCTTGTGCACTACACATTGATATCTCTTCCCGTTAATTAAATATATACATAACCTCCCAAAATGTCATTAATTTTAATTGCATTCCTAAGAAAAAATACTGCATAAACTAGTTATTGTATGTTGATGTTGTTATTCCATACTGAATAAGATGTTATTCCATACTGAATAAGACTTTCCAATAAGTTGCAGTGATGATTCCAAGGCATTTTTTATATAATTATGCTGCTGTTTCTGAAAATAGAATTAAACTATTTGGAGACAGAAATCAAAGAGTTTCATTTGAAATGCCAGTTTATTCATGTATTCATTTCATAATGTGAAGTTATTAGTTATAAATAAACTTTAGTCCTTAGCCATAAAATGGGAATATTTATACTTTCACAGGGCTATTAGAGTAATAAAAATTTTATGTGCCTAAACTATAGGTGAAGCTGAATAAATGTTAGTTTTCTTTATCTTTCCCTTATCTTACACAACAGGGTTTTCAACGAAATAGAAACTAATAAATGATTTACTTTTTAGAATAAGTGAAAGTAGACATACTGTTATGAAAACACATTCTTAACATGTAAGGTAACTGAAATTCCAATTTAATATTCCTTCTACTCACTTTTTCAGGAGTACTTAGAATAAAGAATACTACCAATTACAACCATGTTCATTTTGTATTGCTTAATTGTCATGATTTTAGAAAATTAATGAATTTAGAAAATACATATAGTCATGAATTATGTATATAGTCATGAATTTTAAAAATATATATGTACACGAATTATATATGTGTGTATAGCAGCTATATAGAGAGCAGCTGTATATATATGTGTATATACAGTATATATATACACATATATATATACAATGAGCTTAAGAATTTCAGGAAAACATTCTTTATAAGATGAAATATTTAAAAAATGTTTTTAAATTAATGGTTATCTTTAAATAAAATTACTTATTGAACTAAAAGAGTACATAAAACAAAGTTGTATCATGTCACTAGCACACCCTCTCAGTTACCCTGAGAACTTCTGTAACTTCTAGCGATTAAAGTAATGAAATGTTGGCCAACAGTTTAGCAAAACCCTTCTAAGCATTAGAGAAACTCCATAAGCTCTTTTACCAGCTTAGGTAGCATTTATCAAATTATTTCTGCTATGCATCACAAGATCTCAGAGAGTAAATCTTCACATGGCTATACAAAAATTGGCACTTTGGGAGGATGCTGCTTTTTAAATGAAACAGAGTAAAATTTTGCTATGGGGACTTTTAATCAATTCTACAATTATTGCTACAAAACCCAAGAATGCTCTAAGATAAAGGTATTTATTTATTTCTGTTGACAAACCATTCAGTTACTCAGAATATTTTAAATGTTTGTGTATATACACCAAAAACATGCTGGCATAACACCAAAAACAACTAAAATAAAATTTGTCATCATAAGAAAAGACTACATGACATACATTCTGGCACTTTAGTTGGATCTACTACTTTTTATTATTTAAATTATTTAAATGTAAACTAGTCATTAATACTAGTATATATTAATAGTTACAGTTAGGAGTCCCTAACTAGAAAGCACATATGGAATGAAGTTAACAATGTGTGTTTGTGTGTGTAATAAATATTTTAATACAGTAAATGTTTTCTTAAACTTTGTTTAGACTGGTTTAAAAATTACTGTACTCAACTAAGGCTCCCGTGGACTCACCAATAATCAATTTATGCATACTCATTTCATACCTAATTACTAAGGTAAGTAAGAAAAAGTGAGATAATAAAATACCCCATATAATGTGTTAGTTTTCCATATTGAAGACTGAGAATCATTGATAAAGTATCTTGTTATTCCTCTTAGCTCTCAAGAATTTTAAAAAGCATTCACAATAGCAGGTTTTACCACATTAATTCCCAGGGTATTTTCCTAAATTAACATCAAAATTACACTTACAATTGTTTCCTCAGTTTCTCAAAACTTTATCATAATGTGAAATTCTTGTTTTTTCCCCTATACACACTTAATATAGATTATCATTTGATTGATTCTGTGTGATTCCAATTTTACATTATCCTAATATACGAGGATGCATAACGAATTGGTATTATTCCAAATCTTCACTCACCTCACCTCCTCCTTCTTATTAAAGACATTTTTTCTGCTAGTGAATTTTATAAAAGTCAAGCTATTTTGAAAAGTTTGAAAGATTAAATCATTTTAAACTTACATGAATAAAAATGTCCTTATGGTAAATGCCCTGGTTCATTCAACTCATTGAATAAGACCACAAAATAGAACATTAAAACTCTGCAGTATAGTGATAAGAAACCCATTTATTTTATATTGTGGGCAAAGCAGATAGCAAATTAATTTTAATGATTATTTTTAATATCTACGTGCTCGTACCTCTGTGTGCTTCTTGGTGGTTCATAATGGAAACTATAATGAAGTGTGTTAATATAAAATATTAATTACTATTTTTCATCTTATTTAGTGTGTGTCGCATCTCTAGCAGTGTTATTTGTTCAACATGCAGCTTATTTGCTTTTATTAAACACTTGAATTAAAAATGTATACAAAATGAATGGGCATACTATACTATTTTATTATTAAAAATAAGTAAAATTTGACTTGCAGGTCAACTATATGCATCTGTAGGTGTTCTTTTACCTTGCTGTCTCTGGAAGCAGTAGCACCATTCATTGTTAGATATTAAACTGTCCTTGTATGTGTCACAAGAGTTGAAGAATGCCTTGGTACACTGTTCATTCTTATCAAGGTAAATGCTTCTGAGCTCTGACTGGTCCAATAGCAGGTCATAGTTTGTATCAAGTCTGTTGAACATCCATCCAAGTGAGTCCTTGCAAATTGGCAAGATACTGGTATCAAATCCTAAAGGCGAAGAAAGAAAATAATTAGGTAAATATGAAAGACACCATTAGCAGAAAGCAAAACAAGTCAAACATAGCATGTAGCTAATGTAGGACAGCTAATGAATAGTCTGAGAAGTAGAGCATTAAATTCACCTTGAGTAATTTGTTTCAAATTAAAGTGGACACAGTAATATCTACATTTCAGGATAGTTGTGAGAATTAATTAACGAGTAAGCATCTGACACGAATTAGGCATTCATTAGATGGCAGTTACTATTATATTACTTTTCTGCTCAAGCTTCTTTTGAATAAACAGTATATCATGATAAATGTCTCATTAGATATATGTAAATATTAATTTTAAAACATCCTATGAACAAAAAATAGAATTCATTTTTATTCATAGAACTGAAAATACTGTTTTAACACAAAAATACACAAAATAAGTAATAACTTTACACAAAATAAAAAATAATTTTAATAATGCCCTACATCTTGGTAGGACTATGGTGACTGTGCTATTTCAAGAAAATTTTACAATTGCAAATGTGTTATTATGGGAGGCCAGATGGTGCACTGGATAGAGCAGATATAGAGAGATGACAGAACTGGGTTTGTATTCAAGCTACACACTATTCCAAATGGGTTATCCCTGGTAAGCTGCAGCCCTCACTAACCTCAGTATCCTAAATAGCATCAGATGTAATGTCAGTGCTTTGAACTATCTTAAAAGACTTTTTCTCAACAATTCTTACTTCTGAGGCTTTGGTAGGCCCTAATATGTATGTTGCTCATCTAGTTGTTATTTAATTTGCTCTTTTCTACTCATTACAAGTGAAAGTAAACTAATTACTCAGTTATTTGCATGGAAGGGAAGATGTATTAGACACATGGATGTATTAGACACACGGGGACTTACGAAAATAGTATCCAAAAGATGCAATCTTCAACAACAGGGTTTGAGGAGTAGTTTAAACATTTATTAGTGCAATTCTCTCAGATTTGGTAGCTAATTTTACGTTCTAGTAATACAGAGTCAATTTTGATAGTTTTTTTCTTGTTACATTTTGTTATAAAATTAATAGAAATAAAGATGTAGATAGGATTAAAATTAAATAGGAGACTTGGGGGCTTGAAAAATTTTAAATTTTACAAGTTTTTTGAAATCTGTTTTATTAATTTTTCAGCAGATATTTAATGCTCATGTCTGTGAATCACCATATGAGAAAATGGGAATACAAATTAAAAGATGTATTTGCAGCATCTTGATAAAAGCATAGAGAAGGAATTTCAGCATTTTGTTTGTTTGTTTGTTTAAATTATCTTTGTAAAATTGTTTATATAATCAAAACAGACATCACACTCAAACAAACAGTAAACATAAATTCCTTATTTCCTATTTACTGTGTAGGTCCTGACTTGGTTCTGGAAATGTAAAGTTTAAAAATATAGATTAGGTCCCTATTCCCTTGAAGCTTATTTTTAAAACAGTATATTTTGAGATATTGGTTTAAACTACTCTTATTACCAGAAGTTGCCAAATGCCCAGGGAGTACATGAATAAAACAAACTTGGTGTGAGATTTCTGGTGTGTCCTTGATCCAAAGTATACAACGCTTTGCATAGAGAAATGGCCATTTCATCCTAAAATGAGTATCTGTTATCTACCTTATGGCTGGCAGAAAAAGAGCACTGGTAAAAGAGAGTTGGGGACAGTCACACAGGTGAAAGACAAAAACTTCTCTGGGATTCAACCAAGCCTGAAAGCTCAGACTCAGTTCGGAGGATGCAGAAGTAGATGAGAATGTGCCTACAGGGTTTTGTATGGCAAAGGAACTTCCCAGAGATACTGAGCAGAAAACCAAGACCTGGAGATTTACCAATTAGGGTTTTCTGTCTGGAGAATATATGCAAACTCCTAACTAGAATGTCTAGAGATGAAACATGCAATAAATTCAATGAAACATATACTGGATGGTATTAAAGCACACTGGACACTGCAGAAGAAAAAAATCCATGAAACTGAAGACATATGAAGGACATTATCCAAAATAAAGCACATTGGAAATAGAATATGAAAAAGAAAAAACAACCATGAGTCTTACTGAACCGTGGGACTATGTCACTTGCCATAACATATAAGCAATTGGGGTCTCACAAGGATACTGGAAGTGTGGGGTTTTAGAAAATTATATGAGACAATGTCTTAAAACTTTTTGAATTTGATGACTATTACAAATACACAGATACACAAACTACAATTAACATCAAGTAGCAGAAAGAAAGAAAACCAAACTAAAGCATACCATAAACAAATTGATGAAAGTCAGCATCAAAAAGAAAAAAACTTAAAAGTAGCCAGAACAAATACCAAAAGAGGAGAAATTTTGTACAGAGAAACAAAGATGAGAATGACAACAAGCTTCTCCTCAGAGGCTATGAAGGCCAGAAGATAATGGAACATTCCTAAATTACTTAGAAAAAGAAAAAAGCCATACATAGCAAAATTATCTTTCAAAAACTAAGCTAAAAGAAAGACATTCTATAAAACAATTTAAAGCTGAAATATTTCAAGAGCTGTTAAAATAATTTATTGACAAAGAAGGTAATAATGCCACATGGAAATTTGGACCTACAAATAGAAATGAAGAGCGCCAGAAATGCTATATATGTGGGTAAACATAGAAAAGTTTTTCTTCTCATTTTAATCACTTTAAAAGCTAACAAATTGTTTAAAGCAAAAACCATAACAAAGTACTGTGGCATTTACAACTTATATAGAATTAAATATATGAAACTAATAGCACAAAATGTGTGTGTGCTGGACTATGGGGTGGAAGTGTATTCTGGTAAGTTTCTTACAGTGTATGTGAAGTGCTATAATATTATTTGAAGGTACATTGTGATAAGTTAGTGATGTATACTATAAAGCTAGAGCAAACATCAAAAGTAAAATATAGTTAATGAACTATGATAGTTTTGTTTTGCTGCTGTAACAGATGACCACAAAATTTAATATCTTAAATAACATCAATTCATTATTTTATAATTTTGTAGGCTGAAAGTCCAACAGAGATCTCAACGCACTAAAATAAAAGTTTCTGCAGGACTAAGTTCCTTCCTTGGGGCCATAGCCTCTTTGAAGTTATAGTATTGGAACCCATATGTCCTTGCTGGTTATAACTAGAGGACAATTTCCCCATAGCCACCAGCCATATTTCTAGGCTTGTGGTCTCTTTCCTCATATTCAAAGCCATTTCTTCCACTCCCTTTTCCATCTCATCTCCTTTTGACTACAGGTGGGAAAAGCTCTCCACTTTTAAGAATGTATGTGATTAGATAGGGTATATCCAGATAATCCAGGATAATATCCTTATTTAAGTATTAGGTGATTCCTAACTTTAATTCCATCTGCAATCTCAATTCCATTTGCCACGTAATATAACAGGTCCAGAGATTAGAATGTGAACATCTTTGATAAGTCATTATTTGCCCCCCATCTAAACCAAATATGGACCTGAAATGCAAATAATGAAAAAGTACAAAATGGACATGTTTATTGAAAAAAAGGCAAAGAGAAAAAGAAGAAAATAACAGCAAGAAAATAAAATAATGCAAGATGAAATTTGTAAATGCAACCAAAATGACAATCATTAAGTTAATATGGGCTAAACCCTAAAATAAAAACGTAGAGATTGTCAGACCAGACAAAATTGTCAAACTCAACACTATGCTGTCTCTACGAGACCCACTTTAGATATAAAAATACAGATTGATTAAGAGTAAAATAATGGAGCGTTTATTCATAAAAGCTGGAGTGGCTATGCTTACATAAGACAAATTAGACACCAGAAATGGAGTTAAAAGTCTAATTTTCATTGCAGTGACACAAATCAGATTTCAGGTTTGAATTTCAGTTTTCTTTTTATGTTTATCAATCTTGTTTATAAATATTTATCATATAATGCTATATATACAATGCTATAAAGATATACAAAGAGGCTGTATGATAGATTATATAAATATATATGCATTATATAACGATGATATTATAGCATTATTCGAGAGCTCTCATAGTCACAAAATAGTAGCTATTCTTTAAAAAGTTCAGACTTTGGGAGGCTGAGGCGGGTGAATCACGAGGTCAAGAGATCGAGACCACCCTGGTCAACATGGTGAAACCCCATCTCTACTAAAAATACAAAAATTAGCTGGGCATGGTGGCACATGCCTGTAGCCCCAGCTACTCGGAAAGCCGAGGCAGGAGAATTGCTTGAACCCAGGAAGCAGAGGTTGCGGTGAGCCGAGACTGAGCCATTGTACTCCAGCCTGGGTAACAAGAGCAAAACTCTGTCTCAAAAAAAAAAAGTTCAGAAAATTTTTCCCCCAAATTATTTCATTTTATAATTGCAGCATCAATAGAATAATATTTAAAAGGTATACATATAATTTACAATACTGTAATCATTCAATATCAAACATTCTTCATAGTATTTGTTGCTTCATCATCCTGATGAATCTTGTAACATAATTTTATTAAGACAATAATAACAAAAATATAAACTTGTTCTATCTTTGAATTTCAAGGTAATAGATTCTTTTGAAGAATCCCCACATTATCTAGCTGTGTACATTAAGGCCTAGGCATATATGTAGTAAACAAGGCAAGGTAGCGGCAGAACACAGTCCAGTGACCTAAATACAAATTAGGTAGTTTGATACCCTCAGTCCAAACCATTATTATTACATTTCATCAAATTGATGTTTTACCAAGCATGCATCCTATATGCATTTCATTTATGTTTAATATAAAAGATACAATTTTGTTCTAATGTGTCTAAATGTCATTAAATATCTGTGCACAACGTATGTTTAGAAATATTCCTTTATATTGATATATGAATTGTGGAATAAGCTTTCCTCAGAGTAGAGCTACAGAAATTATTGCAAGTTTAAATATGCTTTTGTTTCACACTATATTGACAAAAACAATAATTAATAATGTATTTAAACTGTCAAAGATGTTGACATGGTACATCATACAGTTATTTATATTACCTCTTTTAAAGTCTTTATCCTGTAACTACTGTTATTTCTGGTAATATTTTCTAGACTTATATTTCTCCTAATTATATACCATATTTTTATAGTTCTTAGCATGCTTGGTAAAATTTAATTGGATACCGAACCTTATGAATTTTAAATTGCGGGTTACTTCATTTTGTGGTACTCTTTCACAGTCTTAGGTTTTATTCTGACAAGTAATTAAATAATTTGCACATCATCCTCATCTTTTTAAGGATAGCTTTAAAGCAATCTTTTCCACCCTGTGACCCCTGAATGGTATTGAATACAGCCCAACACAAATTCATAAACTTTCTTAAAATATCATGTGATTTTTTTGCAACTTATTTTTTAAGCTCTTCAGCTATTATTAGTGTATTTAATGTGTGCCCCAAGACAATTATTCTTCCAAGGTGGCCCAGGGAAGTTAAAAGATTGGACTAGGTTTAAAGTGTTTTAAGGGCAGGAGCAGAGCAGACTTAGTCCCAAAACTAATTTAGCCTTACTACTAATGTTTATCTTATTTCATTATATGGATACACAAGCATTTGTTTATTCACTCACCAGTTGAAGGACATTTTGGTTATTACTGAGTTTGGTTATTCCAAAGTTTTTATAAACATCCACATATATGTTTTTACATGAACATATGTTCTAATTTTTCTATGATAAATATCTTGAAATAAGATTTCTGGGTGATATGGTTTGGCTGTGTCCCCACTCAAATGCCATCCTAAATTGTATCTGCATAATCTACACATGTCATGGGAAGGAACAGTGGGAAGTAACTGAATTAGGGGAGCAGTTTCCCCCATGCTGTTCTCATGATGGGAGTACGCTCTCACGAGATCTGATGATTTTATAAGTGTCTGGCATTTCCCCTGCTGGCACTCATTCGCTCTTCTGCCCTCCTGTCAAGAGGTGTCTTCCACGATGATTGTAAGTTTCCTGAGTCCTCCCCAGCCATGTGGAACTGTGTCAATTAAACCTCTTCCCTTTTTAAATCACCTAGTCTCAGATATGTCTTTACTAGCAATGTGAGAACAGACTAATACATTGGGTCATATGTAAGTTTGGGTTTTGATTTAGAAAACACTGTCAAACTGTTCTTCACAGTGGCTATAGCACTTTGCATTCCCATTTGCCATGTGTGAGAGATCCAGTTACTGCCATCCACACCAGCACTTGGTATGCTTGTTTATTTAGCTATTTCTGTTCTAATATATTAGAATTCTAATATATAGAATTCTAATCTATTTCAAAGAGGTATGCCATTGTGATCTCTTCATTCATCATTTCCCTAATGATGGCTAATGTTGAATCTCTTCATGTATTAATTTGATGTGCATCTATTGCCCTGGTGAAATGTCCAAATACTTTGCCCATTTTTTTTCAAGAGCTTACTTTTCTTTAGAGCAGTTTTAGGTTCACAGCAAAATTGAGAGGAAGGTATGGAGATGTATCATATATCCCCTGCCTTCACACATGCCCAGGCTCCTCTGTTATCAGTGTCCCCCATCAGAGTGGTACCCTTGTTCAAACAGGTGAGCCTACATTACCATGATCACTCACGCTCCATCATTTACATTAGAGTTAATTCTTGGTGTTGTACATTTTATTGTTTTGGACAAATGTATGACATGTATCCACCATTATAGGATCATACAGAGAAGTTTCACTGCCCTAAGAATCCTCTTTGCTCCACCTGTTTACCCCTCCTTCCACCATATCCCCTGGCAACCACGAGTCTTTTTACTGTCTATGTAATTTTGCCTTTCCCAGAATGTCATATGGCTGGAATCATACAGCATGTAGCATATACAGATTTGTTTCTTTTGCTTTGTAATATGCACTTATGTTTCCCACATGACTCTTCATGTCTTCATTAGTCATTCTTTTTCATGTTGAATAATATCCTATTATCTAGATGTACCTCAGTTATGTTAGCCATTCAGACACCGAAGAGCACCTTGGGTGCTTCTGACTTTTGGCAAACATAAATACAGCTGCTATAAGCATCCATTTGCAGATTTTTGTGGGGAGAGGTTTTCAACTCCTTTAGGTAAATACCAAAGAGAGCAACTGCTGAATTGTGTGGTAAGAGTATGTTACATTTTGTAAGAAACTACCAAACTGTCTTCCAAAATAGCTGCACTATTTTTGTATTGCCATCAGCAATGAATAAGAGTTTTTATTGCTTCTTTCACACCTTTTTGAAGTTCAGTTGTTAGTTTTACTATTACTGAGCTTTAACTGTTATTCATGTTTGCTAGATGCACGTATTATTTAAGTATGTATTTTGAAAATATTTTCTCTGAGTTCATGGCTTGTCTTTTCATTTTATGTTGGTATTTTTTGAGATCAATAATTTTAAATTTGGTGAAGTTTGATTTATCATTTTTTCCTTTTACATGTCATATCTAAGAAACCTCGGCTAACCAAAGTTTACACATATTACTCCTTACGCTTTCTTCTTTAAGTTTTATAGTGTTAGGTTTTTCATTTAAATAGATTGACTTTTACTTAAGGTAAATAATGCCCTTGGAATTTTATTTCATCCATTTCACAAATGGACAAAAATGAATGGTGAAGCCGTGCTTCCTCCATTTTGGGTAGGATGAGAACTACAGTGAAGCTTTCGACTGAGAGTCCTGACAGTGTTTTTCATTTCTGTGAATGCTCCCTGTGTTTCACACATGCTGGAGAGTCATGCATTGACACCTTGTAGGACATGGCTGCAATACTGGGTGGGGTAATTGCAGTGACTTATTAGTAATGATAGCTCCTTGGATGGAAGAGAATGGCTCAGGCAAATACTAAATTCTAGTGTCTCCCTACTTGTTACGCTCAGGTTCTTTCTCTATCACAGAACTCAGAAGTTATGCAGGCTGAGACACTTCCTAAAACTCTGCTTCTCCCATTTTAACTCCTGCCTTTCAGAACTATTATTCTTGATTTGCTTCTGAGGCTGCACATACTCAGTGTGAAATCCAGGTACAAATGAATGTTTCCTCCCAGCCCAATACATTCACCAATGCATTCACTTTCTCCCTTTCCTGAATGATGAAGAAGTGTGAAAACTGCAGGGAAGAATATTCAGTCAAAACTGCCTCAAAATAAATTCCATAAAATTCAAGATTTTGAAGAAAATCATGCAAAATCAGTATGTTTATGGATTAGTACAAATCTCATTTTATTTTATAATCAATCTTAAAACTACCATGAAGCTAAGACTGTATATAAGAAAAGTTAAATATAAACAGAATTTACTATTGCTCTTCAGTTTTTTCACATTTAAGATTTTGGACTAGTGAATCAAATACTACAAATAATACAGTAGAATGTCAAATGAACACAAAGTACATAAAATGTATTTTTAAAGTATGCAATGCTATATACTTGTAGTATTTCCAAAAATGCCACATTCCATATTCATTTATTCTATTATGCTATTCTGAATGTGTCTATGTTGTGTATGAATTGCAATGTGACCTCCGAAGTGTATCAATGAAAACTTTTCTTTCCCTAAAATATCCTGTGTGAAATTTCTAGGAGCATACAATTCACATCATCATAATAATGGTGAAGAAATTACATGTGAAATATTATGTAATAGCCATCTAATACAATCAAATCTGCTATTCTTTCAAATTAGAAGAAAGAGAGGAAAAAACTAAGGGAAAATTTAGATTTATAAAATTGAAATATGATATTATTGGGAAATTGATATAACAGAATATTCACAAGCACTTTTTAGGAGTCTAAATATTCCTTTAAAATGAACTTTTAACTAATTCAGAAACAATATAATGTGGAGTGTTACAAAAATTATTTTTTTAGAGTGAATTCAGATTGCTAGGTATGACTCTAAGTGTAGTCATCTTGAGATTTTTTCTTTTTTGTTTGTTTGCTTGCTTTGAGACAGGGTCTTGCTCTGTCACCCAGGCTGGGATGCAGTGGTATAATCATGGCTCACTGCAGCCTCCACCTCCTGGACTCAAGCCATCTTCCCACCTCAGCTTCCTGAGGATAGGACTATTAGCACATGGCACCATGCCTGGAGAATTCTTTTTTATTTTTATGTTTTGTAGAGACAGAGTCTCGCGTGTTGCCCATGCTGATCTCCAACTCCTGGCCTCAAGCAATTTGCCTGCCTTGTCCTGCCAAAGTGCTGGGACTACAGTAATGAGGCACCATGGCTACCTTCATTTTAAGGTTTCTGGCATCCTTGACTTCATTAAAGTTAATTCTTAGCTCATTGTTTCTACAAGGGTCTCCTCTACTTGTTATGATTATTTTCACAAGCTTTTGTAATTATTTTTATAAATGGAAGTAACCAGGTCTCAAATCTATAAGAAATGTCATACCGCCGGGCGCGGTGGCTCACGCCTGTAATCCCAGCACTTTGGGAGGCCGAGGCGGGTGGATCACGAGGTCGAGAGATCGAGACCATCCTGGTCAACATAGTGAAACCCCGTCTTTACTAAAAATACAAAAAAAAATCAGCTGGGCATGGTGGCGCGTGCCTGTAATCCCAGCTACTAAGGAGGCTGAGGCAGGAGAATTGCCTGAACCCAGGAGG
>NW_016107777.1:1088700-1111037 GCF_001604975.1 Cebus imitator
AACATGCAGGATTGTTGCATAGATACATACATGGCAATGTGTTTATACATACATACATTGCTGCCTCCATCCCCATCACCTATATCTGGCATTTCTCCCCATGTTAACCCTCCCCAACTCCCTACCCCCCACTATCCCTCCCCTAGTCCCCCACTGTGTGTGATGCTCCCCTTCCTGTGTCCATGTGTTCTCATTGTTCAACACCCACCTATGAGTGAGAACATGTGGTGTTTGATTTTCTGTTCTTGTGTCAGTTTGCTGAGCAAAAACTTTATTTATCTATATTGCAAAAGTAAAGTAATTATCATAAAGATGTCCCAATTTCCAGGAGCTTACAATTCACATCATTTAAGCTAAAATTTTAAGCTAAAATTTAAATTCTGTTATGAGACTCTAGACAGGTGTGAAAAACTGACACTTTATTTTGCACTTTATTTTTCAGTGTAATAAAAGTAACTATTTTTGGACTTAGATGTTTGACAATCACGAATAGGATTTTAGAGTTTAAAGCTAGATTGTATGGTGTTGAAAATTTATACCAGAGATTGTATAAGAAGATTATACTTAACTCCAAAGACATTTTTACAGCATTCTGTTCTCTTATTTATTCATTTTTTTCAGTCTTCTTCCCTGTTCTTTCACTACTTAGCTCCTAAATATTGGTATTCTCAATGTTCACTTCCCAGCCGATTTTTTTTCTAGTGTACATAAGCTCTTTATGGGTGCTCATTCAATTATACTGTTTTAACTAACATTCTGATCACTCACAATCTTGATCTCTAATCCAGCTACATCATTTGAGCTTCACACTACATGTATATCAGCATGTATATCACACATGTGTATCACCAACTTTTGTAATAATTTTTCTAAATGGAGGTAACCAGTCTCAAATCTTATAAGAAATGCCATACCAGAAATTAATAGAAAATCTTAAGCAAAACCTTTGTAATTTATCTATATGGCAAAAGTCAAGTAATTATTGTAAAGATATTTAAGCTAAAATTTTAATTGTTAAGAGACTCTAACAAAGGTGTGAAAACTGACAATTTAATTTTATATTAACTAGTATGTTGATTATTACCAATATACTAGTTTTATATTATATATGTAAATATAAAACTATATGTGTTGACTGATGAAGGTTTTCTTCTATCTCAGAATGAAAACTCAGGAGGTCCCATAATTTGTTCATTTCAGCTTTCAGTAACAAAAAGTTGTATTGTCCTTGTCAGGTACAAATGTAAGTTAATTGTCATTGCAAAATGTCTAATGTTATATAATAATCACAATTCCAAACTTGATTTTTCCTTTCTGTAGCTGGATATTTTGCTGGTGCAAAGTCAGGTGTGGAAAAAATGACGTTTCCTTAATCATTCTCTATTTTTACTTGTAACTCTCCTCCTCTATCTTTTTTATGACCATCTCAAGTTTCTACGTGGATGGATGAAAGATATGTAAGAGTGGGCAGGAAGTTTCTTACTAAATTGATAACTGTCTCAGGAAACATTTGTGCTGTATGGCCCTATCAGGTTTTAAAAGCTTCATCTATTTTTATACTCCCAGATCCCTTTTTGGGTCTTCCAGGGGTCCACAGTGTAAGCATACAAGTCTACATCCCATCATATGTGATATTTTTCTCTGGCTACTGCCTCTTCATCCCTGTATCTGTGATCCAGTTTTCGCTAGAGTTTACGCAGTATTCCCAACAGCTCTCTTGGGAAGAATTTACATTCGTTCTCACCTGTGGCATTCAAATCTGGTCCACAGTAAATATTCTTGTATTTCTTGCCCAGACCTTTAATTTCAAAGCAGCAGCAACTTTGCTTTGACACCAAATAAGTAAGCAGATCATGGTTGCCTCTGACTTTTAGATTTTTCTGGTGAAATTCAGGCCATAGTCTGCTTGTCTGGGAACACATACCAAGCTGTCTGAGAGGTTCTGTTGAAATCCCTCTCACGATATGAGGTGCTAAGCACTCTCATCCCTCCTTATAGGAATGGTGAAATCATAGCATAGGTCTTTCCAAAGACCCTCTTCACAGATTTTGTTGCTCTCTTTGCTGTCTTTCCTCTTTCAGATTCTCCTTTTGGATATGATGATGGTTTAAGTGTAACTTACTTACATTTGCAAATACCTTCTCATCAAAGCTGTACCTAGACTACTGTGTGGCTGAATAAAAGGGACCAGGAATCTTGGGAAGGACATTTTTAGAATTCTTCCTACCACAGTGTCTCTACAGAGACACTATTTGAGCAGAAATTTAAAGGAAGTGAAATGACTAATCTGGGGGAATGGGAGAAGGGCATTCCATGCAGAAGGAGAGGAAAAGTTCACGGATCTATGGTCAGAGCATGATTAACTCCGAAACAAAGAACCAAGGTGACTGGAGAAACTCTCACTGCAGAAACAAACCACCGAGATGACTGGAGCAGAGTGGACGAAGAGAGAGAGGCAGGTGGCCGGGTCGGAGCATGAGAGGTCTGCTCACTCACATGGTCACAGTGGAGGCTTGGCTTTTACCTAGAGATCCTCTGATCCTCTGTCTTCATCTCTGCTTCTTTTTCTCGAGGATGGCTTTCAAGTGATTGACCTGACCCACTGAAGTAATAGACTTGACATTTACTGAGTTGAGAAAGACTGAAGAAGAGCAGGCCTGTTTGGGGCATCTGGCTTTGGGTATGTTAAGTGTGAAACGTCTGTTGAACTTTCAAGAGAAGATTGGAACACAAAGTCAAGGGTAAGATTCTGGACATTAAAGCTAGAAGTATAAATCTGAAGCCCATTTGTATATAGCTGATTTTCTAAATGGGATAATGAACAAAATCTAAAAAGTAATGATTACAGAGAGAAGAAAAAGTAATCAAGTCTTTGGGACTACCAATGTTTAGATATCAAACAGGTGAGAAGCAATCAGGAAGGTAGACTCAGAGAGCCACCCGTGAAGTGAAAAAGCTCTATTGTAATCCCAAATGGCTGGGGCAATGCTTCGCAATTAGTATGAATTTAAAAATATTTTTGTAAAGACCGATTAAATGCATTAAGTGCTAAGTATATGCCAAACACTGTAAGTACATGCCAAATAAAGGGTGGGGCACATGCACAAAGAATACGAAATATGGAACAGGTATAAATATGTATTCAAACAACAACAACACACTCAAAAGTGACAAGTGATAGAGCAGCTGCTTTAAGAACAGTGGAAAAAGAAAACAGTGTGAAGTGTGAGGAATGCTCAATAACGGATGAAACATATGAGGTGAAATTTGAAAATTTAAAAAGAGTCCAGTAATAGTGCTTTGTGATGGAGAGAAATTTGTTGGAGGGACAGAAGGAAGGGAGGAAGTAGATTTAAAAAAAGCATATTCTAGTCTGGGCACTGTGGCTCATGCTTGTAATCCCAGCACTTTGGGAAGCTGAGGTGGGCGGATCACAGGGTCAGGAGATCGAGACCATCCTGGCCTACATGGTGAAACCCCGTCTCTACTAAGAAAACGGAAATTAGCCAGGTTTGGTGGGGTGTGCCTGTAGTCCTAAGTACTCAGGAGACTGAGGCAGGAGAATCACTTGAGCCTGGGAAGCGGAGGCTGCAGTGAGCCGAGATCACGCCATTGCACTCCAGTCTGGTGACAGAGCAAGACTCCATCACACACACACACACACACACACACACACACACACACGCACACAAAATTAAATGCAAATCACACACACACACACACACACACAATCAAGCACAAATCACATACACACATACGTACACATGCACACACAACCATTTTCTGCTGGGTTTCAAAGGACATTAAAAAATATGAATTGGAAGAAAATATTCCATTAACTTATCATTTTCTTAGATAACACTGACAACTTTGGATGCTAAAAATAAGTGAGATTTCAGGTAGTGGATGCAACCCAAACAGTACAAATTTATCATTATTAGCTGGCAGGTACAGCTTAACAAAGGGATCTAGGAAGTAAAATACTCGACAAAACTCACTCAAGGACTAATTTAAGGAAGACGACCAATATCCCATGTGTCATCATGAAAATAATGTTATGAACAGATCATTTTTTTATGATAAAAAGAAAGAAATATCACCACCTAGAAATCTGCCACTACATGTAGATGCCATGATTTATGGAATATATTAACATAAAGAAATCTTCACTTAAGGGCATAGAAAATTATCAAGGAAACAAACAGTACATAAATAATTGTATTAAAAGTAATGATTTAAAATGATTCCTTTAGGCAGAAATACAAAGACTGAGGGACACTGAGAAAACATTTACTGTTTATGAATGTGAAAATATGTTATGAAAATATGAATAGTACAAACATGTTTATAATTATTAAATGCCAGGATTCTAAAACTCATATAAATTTTATAAATTTTGAATAGTTAGCACAAAAACCAATAATAAATATAAGCAACTGAAACACAGAAAGAATTAAATGAACTAAAATTTTTCTCTAGAGAGTGGATAGAGGTTTTCAATATAATTCATTTAAGGAAGTTTTAAATGCATATATTGATCTATCTCAATGTAAGCTATTTGCATTTACATGAAAAGAAACAAAAACATTCAGAAACAGTATAATAAAAGCAAAATAATTGTTATTAATTTTTTGTAAACATTCCCAAACTAGGTAAAATGCAATAGGAAAACATTCTCTGTGCAAGCATGTATATGTGCCAGCATGTACATGTATACCAAAGGTAGTTATTGCAAGCTGGCTGAGCCAGGTACTTGATATTGGTTTGCTATTACTTAGACTCTGAGAGATTGATTGAGAAATTATATAATGAGTGAAACACTATAGGTTTCAGGCCCAGTGTGGTGGCTCATGCCATTAATCCCAGTGCTTTGTAAGGCCAAGGTGGGAGGATCACCAATATCTCTATAAAAAATAAGAAACTGCACCTATAGTCCCAGCTACGACTAGGGAGACTGACGCAGAAGGATCACTTGAGTCTAGGAGTTTGGGGCTGTAATGAGCTATGATTGCACCACTGCACTCTAGCCTAGGTCACGAAGTGAGATGCTGTCTCAAAATCAATCAACGAATCAATCAAAGTTACATTTCTTACTCCAAAAATCCTGGGGTTAAATTCTCGCTCTACCATGACTAACTCTATAACTTTGGGTTTTCCCTCTCAATCATTTTCAACTATAAAGTGAAGCAAATAATACCTACTTCTCAAGAATTGTAAAGATCACATGAAATATGGCAAATATTTATGTTTAATTGCTGAACCATATGGTATTGGCACTATTACTAGATGACAACTTCCAGGTCCAGACCACCATGTGCTTATTAATATTAAAAATGCTTTTGCTTGTCCTGCCTCTGCAATCTTTGTAATCCTTTGGAGAGGACCAGGACATCTCATCTTTTGTAAGAATTGTCAAGCAATGTCTCTTCTCTTCAAAGATATTTCAAAAAATTCTGAAAAGCAGCAGCTATCAGACATACATATTTATTTACAACAAAAAATTCAACATTTCCTGATTATTTATGTTATTGTAGAAAATGAGGTTATTTACTTCTGGAATGTAGACACATAAGCAGTCTATGTCCTAATCTTATGAACTAGCATGCCTATATTATCAATTGTACTTAGTTTGCAAGGTGCAATTGCTTAGTCCTTAAGGACAATTGCTGAGTCCTCAAGTAAATCATTAGCATAACTGAGATGAACATAAATCAAAGTAAAATCATTCAAGTGAAAGCAAAATCTGGGTAAATGTGCGTTTCAAAACCTATTCTGAATGACTGAATTGTCCTCACTCATGAAAGTTTAATATTTTAAAGTACTGTAATACTGTTAGATTTGGCAAGGGGAAGGGCCAAACAGTAGGTAATGAAAAGAAAAACACATTCTGGTCCACACAAGATTCAATACACACTGCGAGGCGTTGATGATTCAAGGACAGGTAAGACAAAATTCCTCTCTTCAAACTGTCATTTTAAAAATTATTTCAGATTCCACTGTCAGTAATTGTTGAATATGGTCTTACAGAAGCAATATTGCTGCAGATAAATAATTAAGTTTTGGATTTTTTTTTTTTTTTTTTTTTTTTTTTGCTAAAGCAGGAAGGGAATGAGGACTTGAGTAGGCAGATTCTTGTACTCTGCACTTTAAGGAAGGAAGTTATGTGTAGTGAATTCCCAAATTTTGCTATTTTATAACTAGGAGGTAGGCAGAGTTTTCCTGGTGCAAGACAGCAATAACACTGGTAGAAAAACTGCAGACATTTTGGACTGGGGAATCAGAAAGTTGTAGGCAGCCTCTGAGGAAAGAGGAAGAAATGCAAGAAGAACGTAAAATAGATTATCACCAAATACCACCTAGTCAAAACACAGATGATCTATCAGCCACATATGTATACAACAGACTTCAGTCACCTCTGCTAAAGACTAGAACACTGAATTGAGATTGGAGCTGGTGCCCAAGAAAACGAGTTTCGATTCTGAGATCAACTAAGTTAATCATCTGTTAAATCAATCAAGCAACACTCTCTGGGGAAGAATAAGGCAATACAGCATCACACAATTCCATATTCATAAGGACCAGAACACTATCCTGAATTTTGTGACATGCTAAAAGCCGGAAATATGGAAGTCATTCTCAAAAAAAAAATAAAATAAAGATAATCAACTAAGAATAAATTTGAGAGACTGGAGGATCCAAGATGGTGGATTAGACACAATGCCAGCGCACAATACCCAACATGAGAGATGCAGAAACCCAGAGATCTCCTAGCTCCAACCGAGGTACCAGGTGCATTTCAATGGGTCTGGTCCCGGGGTGAGCAAAGCCCACCCAGGGCAGACCGATGTGGGGAGGTTCTGCTTCACCCAGAAAGTGCATCTGACCAGTGAGTTGGAGGCTCCACCTCTGGCACCCTGGTCTAGATACAGCACTTCCCCCAAAGCCTCAGCAATACACAGAACAGGAGAATTACAAGTGCAGGGTTGAATTAGAGTTTGCAGACTGAGTGATAGCCCCCTCCCCCCACCCACAGAGAGAGGGAGCGTAGGCTGGAGCAGTTGGGCGGCCCCTAACCCATGACCAGAGAGAGAGAAACCTGAAAGGGTGAGACAGCCTGGTGTGGCTGGGCGGGTACCTACCTTCCCCCACAAACCGCAGAGGGCTGAAGCTCTGACTTTAGTGGGTTGCCTAGCTAGTGCCACAGTCTCAGATTAACCCTGAATGATCCAGCCCAGTGGAGGAAGGGCACAACCCACCACTAGAGGGCTGGGACTGGGCTACATGTCTTAACATAAAACACAGGAAGCCTACATAGCAACAGGAAGGCATTCCTGACAACCCAGCAGTGCCTATAGGTCAGCAGAAGAGGCAGGCCTAATATCCCAGCATAAACAGACACAGGAAGCTTCCCTAGTAACCAGAAGGAGTCCCTAGAAACCCAGTAGCACCCCCACAGGCAGACAAGTGACCTCATCAAACAGCTCTGACACCACAGCCAGGTAAATCCACAAAGATGAGAAAAAACCAGCGCAAAAAAGGTGAAACCACCAAAGACCAGAACACCTCTTCTCCTTCAAGGGATCACAACTCCTCAACAACACAGGATCACAACTTGACCAAGAAGGAGTGTGAAGAATTGATGGAAACAGGATTCAGAAGGTGGATAATAACACACTTTTCTGAGCTAAAGGAACACGTTCTAACTCAATGCAAAGAAACTAAAAACCTTGAAAAAAGGTTAGACAAAATGCTAATTAGAATAACCAGCTTAGAAAAGAACATAAACAACTTGATGGAGTTGAAGAACACAGCACGAAAACTATGTGAAGCAAACACAAGTTTTAATAGCCGAATAGGTCAAGCAGAAGAAAGAATATCAGAGATTGAAGAACAACTCAATGAAATAAAAAGAGAAGGCAATACAAGAGAAAAAGGAGTGAAAAGAAATGAACAAAGCCTCCAAGAAATATGGGATTATGTGAAAAAGCCTAATCTACGCTTGATCAGTGTACCTGAATATGAGGGGGAGAATGAATCCAAGCTGGAAAACACACTCCAGGATATTATCCAGGAGAACTTCCCAAGCCTAGCAAGGCAGTACAAATTTCAAATTCAAGAAATACAGAGAACTCCACAAAGATATTCCTCAAGAAGAACAACCCCAAGGCACATAATCATCAGATTCACCAGGGTTGAAATGAAGGAAAAAATGCCAAGGGCAGCCCGAGAGAAAGGTCAGGTCACCCACAGAGGGATGCCAATCAGACTCACAGCAGATCTCTCAGCAGAAACTCTACAAGCCAGAAGAGAGTGGGGGCCAATATTCAACATCTTTAAAGAAAAGAACTTTCAACCCAGAATCTCATATCCAGCCAAACTAAGCTTCATAAGTGAAGGCGAAATAAAATCCTTTATGAACAAGCAGTTATTGAGAGATTTTGTCACCACCAGACCTGCCCTATAAGAGCTCCTAGAAGAAACACTAAGCATGGAAAGGAACAACTACCAGTCAGTGCAAAAGCAAACCAGTTGGCAAAGACCAAAAATGCTATGATGAAAATGAGTCAAATAATGAGAAAAAAAAAAAAACCAGTCAGTAACAAAATGGCAGGATCAAATTCACACATAACAATATTAACATTGAATGTAAATGGCTGAAACACCCCAATCAAAAGACACAGGCTGACAAATTGGATAAAAAGTCAGAACCCATTGGTGTGCTGTATTCAAGAAACCCATCTCACATACAAAGACACACATAGACTCAAAATAAAGGGATGGAAGAAGATTTACCAAGCAAATGGAGAACAAAAAAAAGTGGGGGTTGCAATCCTATTCTCTGATAAAATGGACTTCAAACCAACAACGATCAAAAGAGACAAAGAAGGACATTACACAATGGTAAAAGGATCAACCAACAGGAAGAGCTAACTATCCTAAATATATACACCCCCAACACAGGGGCTCCCAGATACATAAAGGAAGTTCTTAATGACCTAAAACAAGATTTAGACTCCCACACAATAATAGTGGGAGACTTCAATACTCCACTGTCAATATTAGACAGATCAACGAGACAGAAAATAAACAAGGATATCCAGGACTTGAATGCAGAGCTGGACCAAGCGGATCTAATAGGCATATACAGAACGCTCCACCCCAAATCCACAGAATATACATTTTTCTCAGCACCACATTGCACTTACTCTAAAATTGACCACATCATTGGAAGCAAATCACTCCTCAGCAAATGCAAAAGAACAGAAATCATAACAAACGGTCACAGCGCAGTTAGACTAGAACTCAGGAGCAAGAAACACACTCAAATCTGCACAACCACTTGGAAACGGAACAACTTGCTTCTGAATGTTGACTGGATAAACAATGAAATGAAGGCAGAAGTAAAGATGTTCTTTGAAACCAACCAGAATGAAGACACAACTTACCAGAATCTCTGGGATACCTTTAAAGCAGCATCAAGAGGGAAAATTATAGCAAGAAATGCCCACCAGAGAAGAGGGGAAAGATCTAAAATTGACACCCTATCATCAAAATTGAAAGAATTAGAGGAGTAAGATCAAAAAAGCTCAAAAGCTAGCAGAAGACATGAGATAACTAAGATCAGAGCAGGACTGAAGGAGGTAGAGACACAAAAAAACCCTTCAAAAAAAATCAATAAATCCAGGAGCTGGTTTTTTGAAAAGATCAACAAAACAGACAGACTGCTAGCCAGATTAATAAAAAAGAAAAGGGAGAAGAATCAAGTAGATGCAATAAAAAACGATAAAGGGGATATCACCACTGATCCCACAGAAATACAAGCTACCATAAGAGATTACTACAAACAGCTCTATCCATATAAACCAGTAAACCAGGAAGAAATGGATAAATTCCTAGATATTTGTACTCTACCAAAACTAAACAAGGAGGCAGCTGAAACCCTGAATAGACCAATAACAAGGGCTGAAATACAGGCAGCAATCAATAGCCTACCAGCCAAAAAAAGTCCGGTTCTAGATGGGTTCACAGCTGAATTCTACCATACGTACAAAGAGGAGCTGGTACCATTCCTTCTGAAACTGTATTAAACAATACAAAATGAGGGAATCCTCCCTAACTCATTTTATGAGACCAACATCATCCTGATACCAAAACCAGGCAGAGACTCAACTAAAAAAGAAAACTTCAGGCCAATATCCATGATGAACTTCGACACAAAAATCTTCAATAAAATACTGGTAAACAGATTGCAACAGCACATAAAGAAGCTTATCCATCATGACCAAGTAGGCTTCATCCTGGGGATGCAAGTCTGGTTCAACATATGCAAATCCAAAAATGTAATCCATCACATAAATGGAATCAAAGACAAAAACCACATGATTATCTCAATAGATGCAGAGAAGACCTTCGATAAAATTCAACAGCCCTTCTTGCTAAAAACTCTCAATAAACTAGGTATTGATGGAACGTATCATAACATGATAAAAAGCTATATATGACAAACCTACAGCCAATATCATACTGACCGGGCAAAAGCTGGAAGAATTCCCTTTGCAATCAGGCACTAGACAAAGATGCCCTTTCTCACCACTCATATTCAACATAGTATTGGAAGTTCTAGCCAGAGCAATCAGGCTAGAAACAAAGGGTTTTTGATTAGGAAAGGAGGAAGTCAAACTGTCTCTATTTGCAGATGACATGATTGAATATCTAGAAGACCCCATTGTCTCCCCCCAAAATCTTCTCAAACCGATAAGCAACTTCAGCAAAGTCTGAGCATACAATGTGCAAAAATAACAAGCATTCCTATATACCAATGACAGACAAACAGAGAGCCAAATCAAGAGCAAACACCCATTCACAATTGCTACAAAGAGAATGAAATACCTAGAAGACAACTAACAAAGGATGTAAAGGACTTCTTCAAGTAGAGCTCCAAACCACTGCTCAACGAAATCAGACAGGACACAAACAGATGGAGAAACATTCCATGCTCATGGTTAGGAAGAATCAATATCGTGAAAATGGCCATACTGCCCAAAGTAATCTATAGATACAGTGCTGTTCCCATCAAGCTACCAATGACCTTTTTCATAGAACTGGAAAAAACCACTTTACACTTCATATGGAATCACAAGAGACCCCGCGTAGCCAAGACAATCCTAAGCGAAAAGAACAAAACAAGAGGCATCACACTACTGGACTTCAAACTATACTACAAGGCTACAGTAATCAAAACAGCATGGTACTGGTACCAAAACAGAGACATAGACCAATGGAACAGAGCAGAGACCCCAGAAGAAACATCACACATCTACAACCATCTGATCTTTGACAAACCCAGCAAAAACAAGCTATGGGGAAAGGATTCCATGTTTAATAAATGGTGTTGGGAAAACTGGCTAGCAATGTGCAGAAAACAGAAACTGGATCCTAACCTGTCACCTTACACTATAATTAACTCCAGATGGATCAAAGATTTAAACATAAAGCCTAACACCATAAAAACACTAGAAGAAAACATAAGCAAAACCATCCAGGACATAGGCATAGGCAAGGACTTCATGACTAAGACACCAAAAGCAATGGCAATAAAAGCCAGGATAAACAAATGGGATCTCATTAAACTCCAGAGCTTCTGTACAGCAAAAGAAACCAACATTAGAGTGAATCATCACCCAACAGAATGGGAAAAAATTTTTGCAATCTACCCATCCGACAAAGGGCTAATATCCAGAATCAACAAAGAACTAAAACAGGTATACAAGAAAAAAACAACGTCATTCAAAAGTGGGCAAAGGATATGAACAGACACTTTTCAAAAGAGGGCATATATGAGGCCAACAAACATGAAAAAATGCTCATCATCACTGGTCATTAGAGAAATGCAAATCAAAACCACACTGAGATATCATCTCACGCCAGTTAGAATGGTGATCATTAAAAAATCTGGAGACAACAGGTGCTGGAGAGGATGTGGAGAAATAGGAACACTCTTACACAGTTCGTGGAAGTGTAAATTAGTTCAACCATTGTGCAAGACAATGTGGCGATTTCTCAAGGATCTAAAATAGAAATTCCATTTGACCCAGTAATCCCACTATTGGGTATATACCCAAAGAACTATAAATCATTCTGTTATAAAGACACATGCACACGGTATGTTCATTGCAGCCCTGTGTACAATAGCAAAGACCTGGAACCAACCAAAATGCCCATCAATGATAAACTGGACAAAGAAAATGTGGTACATATACACCATGGAATACTATGCAGCCATAAAAAACGATGAGTGTGTGTCCTTTGTAGGGACTTTGATGAATCTGGAAACCATCATTCTTAGCAAACTGACCCAAGAACAGAAAGCCAAGCACTGTAATGTTCTCACTCATAGGTGGGTGTTGAACAACGAGAACATGTGGACTCAGGGAGAGGGGAATCACACACAGCGGACAGTTGGGGGGGTAGGGGAGTGACAATGGGGGGTAAGGATGAAGGGGAGGGTGGAGAGGAATAACATGGGGAGAAATGCCAGATATAGTATGCACCTAAAGTAAAGTAAATAAATTTTAAAAAAAAGAATAAATTTGAGATGATCTAGTTGTTGGGATTAGTGTGTCATTTTAAAGCAACTAAAATTGTTAACTTCAATAAAGTCAAAGAAAACATGTTTGTAATAATTGCAACAATAGAAACTAACAGTAGAGAAATAGAAATTACTGTATAAGAGTGAACTAAATGGGAATGTAAGAATGACAGTAACAAAAAACCCTTGTAAATGAAAAAATACAAATTAAGCACATGGATCTAATAGTAGAACTAAGTTGACAGAGGAAAATGTAAGTAAAGTTGAATAAAATCAATCGAAACTATCTAATTAAAAAAAAAGAAAAAGATTGAGGAAAGAAAAACAAAATAAAACCTCACAGAACTGTTAGTTAATATTAAGTGGTATGACAAATATATTTAAAGCTCCAGAAGAAAGAAGAAAGGTAATAGTGTAAGAAAAATATTTGAAGAAATAATGACAGAAAATTTGCTTAAATGCTTACATTTACAGGTTAAAGATATGCAGGAGTTTTCAGAGAGAATAACACAAAGGTCATTCCTAATCAAACTTTCAAGAACTAAAGATTAAAACCAATTTTGGAAGCAGCAAGAAGAATATGACATATAGAGGTAAACAATACTTTAATTTGTCTGGCATCTCTTCAGAAATTTTAGAGACCAAAAAAGAGTTGAATAATATCATTAAGCAAAGAAAAAAATTGAAAAGTTTCAACTCAATAATCTCCATTTATGAAAATATTATTTAGGAGTAAAGGGAAGGACTCTCTGCTTTGACCTAGAATGCAGGAAATTTAAACAGTATTGTTCACAAATAATCAGTAAGAAAAGTATGAGTAATTAGCAAAACCACAATTTTCTTGAGTCCATGAGTGAGTTTTTGTCCCAAAGCAATGCAGTAACCCAGATTCAAAAAAAGACATCTGCCTCCAAGAAAGGATGGAATGTGAACACTTGCTTACTTAAGACAGATACCAAATACCATGTAAGCAAATAAGAAGAATTCAATTTATATTTTCAGTGAATCGCTAAAGGCTGAGTGTAGGCTTGTATGACAGCAAATAACCTCTGGAAACCACAAAAAGAAGAGGAATTCATAATCCTTAACAGACATGACTCCAGGGATCTCAATGCGTGCTCTCAAAGAAGACTTAGGGCAAGATAAGTGACCCAGGAAACCACCTGAGAAGCAGAAGTTGCTGGGGGAAAGGTATGAACTCCCATCCACATCCCTCTTCCCTACATACCTTATGGAACAAACTATTAAATTCCTAGGGGTAAGACCGATATCCTTTCACTCTGTAGATACAGGTGAGGATCCCTTGAACCAAGGGAAAAAGGAAAAGAATTAAAAACACAGGTATACCTGGGAAGGATTCAGGAGAATATCCTGAGTACAGACCACTAAAGAATCCCTTCCACTAGGGAAGCAGTAGGATTTCTAAGAAAGTCCCACCTTTGAGATTCAGACACACAGCATCTTCCTAAAGCTGTAGCTTAACAAAAATGTGAAGGAGTGCTCCCACTACCAGAGTAGCAAATGTTGCCTAACAAGTACCAACTTTCCACCAATGGTGGAGGGGTACACTCAAGGAGGGGTCCCTCTCTGAGGCTCAGTTGCAAAGGAAAAAACAACAGGAAACAAGTGAAGAAAAACCTGTGGCAAGCCAGTCTCATGCTAAGCACAAGGCAATGCTGTAGTTAACGAAACCAAACCCAAAACCTAGTTTAATTATCTGAATAGACTGGCTCACCTGCCTTACTAAAAGCTTTGCAAAAGAAAAGACATCACAATTTCTAGGCACAAATGCTATTTATATCAATCTCTACTGTTCTATACAAGATGTACAGTTTTAACCAAAAAGGCAGAGACATGTATAAAAGGAAAAAGAAAATAAACCAACAATAAACGCTGCTGAGACAAGGCAGTTGATAGAACCAGATTAGAAATAACAGATGTAGAGATAATCAGACAATCTAAAATTACAATCATTAAGTTAAAGGCTGTAGTATAAATGGTGAATACTTGCAATAAAACTATGAATGGTAAATGTAGGAAAGAAACAAATAGAATTGTTTGGGAGGAGGAGGCAGAGGAAGTTAAAGAGAAAGAGAAGGAAAAGGAACCAGAGAAGGAAGATCGGAGACAAAGGAGGAAGAAGAAGAAGGTGAAAAGAAGTAGGAGGAAAACAGAACATAATAAAGCTGTGGTTATTAACAAGCAGTCTCACAAAGAAGTAATTAAAATATCAGGAGAAGAAAGACAGAAATGGGGTTGAAGAAATATTTCAGTGATTAATTGAGAATTCTCCAAAATTAATGAAATACATCAAACCACAGAGATAAGAATCTTAGAGAACATCAAACAGAATAAACACCAACCAATCAAACAAACAATGATACTAACAAAATCTAGATGCACCATAGTCAAACTGTTTAAAGAATGATGAAAAGAAACATCACTAAAACAGATACATATTTCAGTAGAAATACATATTTCACTAAAGAAAATAGTAGATTTGTCACTGGACACCCATAAGCCAGAAACAACAGCATGACAGGGAAAACATGCTGAAGAAGAAAAACAAAACAAAACAAAATAAAACACAAAGCTCTTAACCCAGAATACTTTATCCAGTGAAAATACATTTTAAAAAAGAAAGAGGAATATCTTTAAGTTTTATGGATATATAATATCCTTACACATTTATGGGTACATGTGATGTCTGGATACAAACATACAACGAATAATGACCAAGTCAGGGTAATCGGAGTATCCACTATATCAAATGTTTATCACTTCTTTGTTTTGGGAACATTCCAAATCCTCTTTCGAGTTATTTTGAAACATGCAATAAATGTACGTTTACTATAGTTGCTCCACTGTACTATCAAACATGAGCTTGTACTACTTTTAATCTGTGTTTTTGTACCCATTAACCACCATGCATCACACAATGATGAAGAATTAAACAAGAAGACATAGTAACCCTAAATGTATAGTGTAGATATCCTAAAAGAGTCTTCAGAATACCTGAGAAAAATCTACTGGAACTGAAGAGAGAAATAGACAATTACATCTGAAAATGTCAATACTCTTCTAAAAGTACTCACCAAAGTAAGTAGACAGAAAACAGCAAGGGTATAGATTTGAAAATCACTGTCAACAACTTGGCATGATTTATATTGACAGAATAGTCCAACAAATAATAACACAATATGTGTTCCTTTTAGGTGCAGATGGAACATATTCCTGGCCATAAAATAGACCTCAACAAATTTAAAGAACTAAAATCATTCAAAGTCTGATACCATAACTAAAGAGAATTACAGTAGAAATCAATAATAGAAAGAAATATGAAAAAATTGGATAGCATTTAAAAAGAAAATTCAAACATAAAAATTAACATAAATAATAACTACTAATATATTATTTTTAATTCAATAAGGGTGCATAATTTATTGACAGAATCCTAGCTCACATTAATAAATTGTGAATAGGTTTAAAGATTTAAGTACAAAAATATATACATTAGGAGAATATACACATCAGTATTTTTGTGAGAAAGACTTTCTTAAAAAAACATGAACTAAGAGATATTCTAAAGTCAAAATAGAAAGGATGTAGTGGGAAAATATGTGCAACGCAATGAAGTGTTAAAAGGTTAAAATAAACAGCTAGTGACAATAAGCAAACTGCCATATACTGTGCATAGTATGATCTTACATTTTTAAAAATAGGTCTGTTTATGTGAGTATGTAGTTTTGTATGAAAATGAAGCAGGATTTGGTAGGGCACAGTGGCTCCCTCCTGTAATCCCAGGACTTTGGGAAGCTGAGGTGAGTGGATCACTTGAGATCAGGATTTCAAGGCCACCCTCGAAAACATGGCAAAACGCTGTCTCTACTACAAATACAAAAATTAGTCGTGCGCCTGTAATCCCAGCCAGTCGGTAGGCTGAGGCAGGAGAATCTCTTGAACCTGGGAGGTGGTGGTTGCAGTGAGCTGAGATCGCGCCACTGCACTCCAGACTGGACAACAATGAGACTCTGTCTCACACACACACACAAAAGTAGGCTGCTAATGTTTTATACCTCATGACAAAAGGGAATGAATGAAGTTGTTGAAAGGATACTTTCACAATATACCTTCACATCCTATTTTTTAAAATAAGCATGCATTACTTGCGTAATCAAAATACAAAATATAAAAATAAAGACAATGGAAAATAAACAATGTTATATAGATTATTCCTTGCTGTGATATTTATCGCATTACTTATGTAATCAAAATACAAAATATAAAAATAAAGAAAATGGAAAATAAACAATGTTATATAGATTATTCCTTGTTGTGATATGTTGAAAATCATTTAACACTCATTAATATCTCAAAGAAATCATAATAAAAGTAATTGCTTTTTTATTGGCTAGCATATGGTTCAAGAACTGCAGTGGTATATAGAGTCATTTGTTTTCACATTAAACATCCAGATATTTATTTTTTTAATTTGTTCTACTTGATTTTATATATACCTTTTCTGGGTTTAAACTATCACTTTTTGATGCTTTCAAGACACCTATTTTGTCTTGAAATTCCTAAAATACATTCAAGTATTTTCTGTATTACTCAACTGGCATTGGAGTAAAGTTCAACAGGAATAGTATTTATAATTGATTATAATTGACTAAATATATGTGGTAATGTAAAATTTTCTGTTTTGTTTTATTTTTCTGCAGATATCTGTATTAACCACTTCATGTTCTTTTTCGGGGGAGGGGTGTTGTTTCATTTTGAATAGTTCAGACAGCTGGTTAAAATTGCCTGAACACCCTACATGGTTTTATCCTGAAATTAAATGTTTACATTATTGAAAACAGAATGTAATAAAGTTGACAACATTTCATTCACCCAGTGAGAAGTGTTAAAAAAATCGCTAGTGCTGATAGTAATTGCCATTGTATGGAATAATACAGTTCCTAAAGAATAAAGGATAAACAAAAGTTTCATTCTTAGCAGATCAAATGTGGTAATTTCTCAGGACACAATGATGTAACAAAATAATTTCACTGCAGTTCACCATTCACTTAGTACTTTTATAGCAATACATTTAAACTACATGGAATTACATTTATTTAGAGATATATGAAATGTATAATTTCAATAAAATTAAAATATATAATTCTTAAGGTAATATCTCAGTAATACTTAAGTACATAATTAAATTTTATTATAAGGAGTCATAATTTACATAATAAAAGAGAAGAAAATGCCAGATGTCTCAATATTTAGAACCAAAATAAGCAATGATCTGGATATCTCATTTTATTACTTGAAATAAGAAAATTTATCTAATCTTCTCAAACATTTTGTTTTCAAAAGATGAAGTCTCCTGCTATACCCTGAAGACTCCTAATTGCATTAAAATGTGACATCGTTTTAAACCATCTGATTCCAAATTCAATCTTTCTCTTAATGTGAAGACAGCATGACATAAAGTGAGCAATATCTTGGTAAGAAATTAGAATGTATTCATTTACCCTGGAGGTTTAAGTAATTCCATCATTTTCTCTGACTGAGGAGAACATTTGGTGTGTAGGAATGCAGAAATAAGACATTATCTTAATTTGAGTCAGACTGGTATTCCAGGGATTTTGCATATGATGATAATGTCCTGATGCTTTCCAAATTGTTAAAGGGAAAATTAGTAAAATATCACTTTCAAGAACTATATATTCTCGATTGTGGCCATATTTTTAAAAGCCTGGGTATAGTACTTCTGGTGTGCAATTTTTGGAGATTTAAATAAAAAAACAAAATCAAGCTATATTAATAATAGGCACAACATATTCTTACTGAATAAAGCATCACCAAGTATTTTCATGCTAATTATAACAGGATGAGAAGCTAAATAGTTCCATTTCCTTCAACTTCTTACTGTAAAACACATTTTAAGATTTTTACTTAGTTATTTTTCTATGATCCTTCCTTTGTTTTGCAGTGACAGTTATAAAATACATCCAAACAAAATATATTCAAGAAGCCTGATTTTATAATATAAAAATTAGGTGTTGGTTGTTAAAAAAAAAGGAGAGACTGTATAAACTTGACTTTTTAAAAAGCTATGACATTTTTGACCATTTTGTCAACTCAAAACCATGTAGCTATGCAATATTTTCACTGTCCAAGGTTCAAGCAAAAAAAACAATTCTTGGGTAACAACTGTGGAATTCTTATGAAAATGGTGTAATAAAATTTGGTTGATTAAAATCTCAGGTTACTATCATAATGTGTTTAAGAGTCAAGTATCATTACTAAAGTAGGTACCAAAAAGACTGTATTTCATCATATTTTAAGTTTTAACTAATGCAACATATATAACAATGTTAATTTGACAGTATGTGAGGCTAGCAAATCCCCCTTTTTTATAAAATTATATTCCACTTTCAAGGTTAATTGACTGTTTTGAAAAAGCAGAATATCATTCCATTTAAGTTTCATTAAGCTTTGACCCTTTTAATCTAATTCTGCTATCACCAGAATCATGTCCTTTTGGAAACTATGTTATGTAGCAAACCTAAGAAAGCAGCTACAGGCGAATTTTTCACTCTTCTGGAGTTAGCACATTGTCTAGGTAACAATTTATGATTAGATTTCTTAGTTTATTCAGTAAACAAATAGTTACTGACTCCCTACCATACGCCAAGGCCTTTTCTAGCAGCTGTAGATTCTAGTGGAAAACCATTGACCTTAGAGTGCTTATATTTTATTTAGAAGAGAGAGAAAATAAACTAGTAAATATGTGTGTATCAAGTAGCAATATTTGCTAGAAAGAATAACAAAGCAGCATGAAGAGGAGGTGGATGTTCTGGGGTGCTGTTGCTATTTTAGATGGGATGGAAGGGAAGGCACCTGGTGAGGGATGTTTGGGCAACAAGCTGGATGAAGTGAGGGAGTGAGCCATACAGAGGCCTGGGGGAAAGTGTTCCAGGACAGGTAAAAGGCAGATATGAAGCATTTGCCTTTATTATGAGGAATTCTATTAAACAAAACTTCTACAACACTTTCTGCAAATCACAGAGAAGCCAGCAGTCAATGGTGAGTCCCTGAGAGTAATCTGTCCTCACAGTTTTTAGCCATCCAGCTTATGATTAGGAAATGAAGTTAGAGAGCATGCTCCCATTCTGCATTCAACCTATGGATCACGAGCAGCCATGCAGTTAGAATATAAATGCTACGAAGGACATTAGCATTGTGAGTTATGAGAGTAGGATAAAATAAAACAAAAATATTATGGCTTAATTTGTTTCCTTACCCCATTATGACACAACTGGAAAATTAAACCCAAATAAAAGGTATGTGTTACTCACAGAGAGGGACAGAAAATAGGTGAAAGTCTAAAGACTGACTTAAATATAACCAGTAGTCAATTCTTAAATGACTTATATCAGGTAGGCCTCTAAAAACTATTGTTTTGGCTGGGCAAGGTGGCTCACGCCTGTAATCCCAAAACTTTGGGAGGCCAAGGCGGGTGGATCACGAGGTCAAGCGATCGAGACCATCCTGGCCAACATGGTGAAACCCTTCTCTATTAAAAATATAAAAATTAGCCAGGCTATGGTGACACATGCCTGTAATCCCAGCACTTTGGGAGGCCAAGGCTGGTGGATCACCTAAGGTCAGGAGTTCGAGACCAGCCTGGTCAACACGATAAAATCCCATCTCTACTAAAAATACAAAAAAATTTAGCTGGGCGTGGTGGCACATGCCTGTAGTCCCAGCTACTTGGGAGGCTGAGGTTGGAGAATCACTTGAACCTGGAAGGTGGAGGTTGCAATGAGCTGAGATTGCACCACTGCACTCCAGCCTGGCAACAGAGTGAGACTCTGTCCCAGAAAACCAAAACCAAAACTAAAAAAAAAAAAAAAAAAAACCAAAATTGTTGTTTTGTAGTTCCAAAATTGGTAATTTCCTAAGGCTCAACTTAATATATGCATTCATGCTTGACAATGTTTGGCAAAGCACGGGCCCTTGCTTTGGCCACGATTTCCAGCTGACTTCTGGATTGTACTTATGGGCCTTATTACTCTATATTTGGGGTTGGAAAAGATCACATATCTAAGACTTTGCAGTGAAACAGAGTGCTGAATTTTTGAGATTATTCAAGGAGCTAAAGTATTGTCAAAGAAGACACATGCTAACATCCTTTCTGCTCTTTTCTCCTGTGTGCCCAGTAGCTCAGCGCCAGCTCAGATGGACCTCTGCAAGTCATTCCTTAACTTTCCACTTGTATGTTAGTCTATAAAGTTGGACCAAAATGATGTAAATGTTGAGGATTGTTTTTCAAGAAACTGCGCATTCTATTCACAGCTACAGGCGTTCTTATAGTATAGAAAACAAGCTCTATGGTATTTCTAGATAGTAAATGTGATCATTTTAATGAACATTACATTAATACTTTAAATGTAATTGGAGATACAGATTCATCAAAAGACAAAGATCTATCTCAAAGGTAATATTGTACACATTAAACAATAGATACTAGCATGTAAATATTCTTCTTCTTCTTTTTTTTTTTTTTTTTTTGAGATGGAGTTTTGCTTTGTTACCGAGGCTATGGTGCAGTGGCACAATCTAGGCTCACTGCAACTTCCCCCTCCTGGATTCAAGCGATTCTCCTGCCTCAGCTTCCCAAGTAGCTAAGATTACATGTGCCTGCCAACATGCCTGGCTAATTTTTGTTTTTTGTATATTTGGTAGAGACAGGGTTTCACCATGTTGACCAAGCTGGCCTTGAACTCCTGACCTCAGGTGATCCATCTGCCTCGGCCTCCCAGAGTGCTGGGATTACAGATGTGAGCCACGGTACCCGGCCTTAAGAATTCTTCCTTGTACAACCAGAAAAGAGTGTGATTTGGCCCTCTCTTGCATGTTTGCCCCTAACATCACTATTCTGATGCTAAATACAAACAAGCACAAAATACTTAGTAAGTAATAACTAAGAAAAACAGATACTGGTATTAGAAGAAACAGGTGATTTACTTAAGTTTCTTATTTTAATTACTATTCAAGAATATATAGTTCTATTAACTGAGCATCAATAACAAATAATTTTAAAATTAAGATAATAAACAACATTTAATAAAAAACACAAACAAGCATTTTTCTACATTATTATGCAGACCTACTGCCATATGTTCTACATTAAACTTGAATGGTTAGGCATAGGGTTATTAAGAATAACTCTAATCTTTAAAAAATTCAATTCACATAGTTTTAAAAAGACTGGCAAAAATGATTGGTTTAATATTATTTTAATAAAACATAGCTATGATTCTAGTGTTAGCATTAAATATAATACTGATTACATTATTATTTTAATTGGATATATTTTTCCTAAACTTAGATAGGTATACGGATGCAATTAGTTAGCATTACATCTAGGTGTTCACGATTATAAAAAAACATAAATTTGGCTGGGTGCAGTGGCTCACGTCTGTAATCCCAGCACTTTGGGAGGCTCAGGTGGGCTGATAAACTGAGATTGAGTTTGAGACCAGCCTGGCCAACAGGGTGAAACCCTGTCACTGCTAACAATACAAAAATTAGCTGTTGTGGTGGTGTGTGCTTGTAGTCCCAGATACTTGAGAGGCTGAGTCAGGATAATTGCTTGAATCCAGGAGGCAGAGGTTGCAGTGAGCTGAGATGGCGTCACTGCAGTCCAGCCTGGGCAATAGCGTGAGACGCTGTCTCAAAAAGAAAAAAA
>NW_016107777.1:1113542-1139057 GCF_001604975.1 Cebus imitator
CCGTGACCCGGCTGTTGGTGCCCGGGTTCCCTCCCAGCCTGTAGTTGTTGTAGGCGAGATGACTGTATGGATTGTATCCCACAAACCCTGGTGTGCTGGGCATTTGTGTTGCAGGAGCTGGGGTGGGAGGTGGGGCATAAGATGGTCTTTTTGACATTTTGGAAGATTAAGTTCTCAGTTCCTTAAGAATGAATCTGAGACACCGCGGGCAGAAAAAGCGCCCGCAGCTCCGGCTTCGCTTCCCTTTGTCCCCTCTAGATCATTTTTTAAATGATAAAACACAAAGGCATGCTTTGTAATTTATATACTTTTCATCCTTTATTTTTACAGTTTAGAGAAGCTGTATATACTTGGCTCTGTTAATAAACATGTTGATTCTTGCCAGATTAAAATGTTATGGTATAAAGAAGGATATGGATATTAAAAATGTATAAAATTTATATTCATAATATCTGCTTATTTACTACAAAATGCTGACAAATCTTACAACTATCCACCTCATAGTTATAGCTATAAGATAAAAATTATTATAATTAAAAATTATAAATGGTTTTCCTAGGAAAAATCATGACATAAGGTGACTTTGTAAATAAGATATACAAGACATTTTTAAAAATATAGTGCTATCCTAATAGAAAATGACTAATTAAAAAAAATGACTATCCTAAAAATGTGTAAAAAATGAATTAAAATGTACAAATTATAAAAGATTCCTTAAAAAAACATTATTTTTTCATGGTCAACGTTGACTAATTTTTAAAAGATTTCTTAGAAGATTTTTTAAAATAGCATCAAATATACTGATGCAAAACTAAAATTTGATTTTTCTCTATTAAAATGACAAAATGTTATTGGACTTCTTGTTTGCTATAAATAAGAGATTGTAAAATACGTTTTAATTTGGTTTCAGTATAAAATGCTGGAAGGCAAACATTCTATATCATTTTATTTTATTTCTTATTATACTTTTAAGTTCTGGTGTACATTTGCAGAACATGCAGGTTTGTTACATAGGTATACATGTGCCATGGTGGTTTGCTGCACCTATCACCGTGTCATCTACAGTAGGTATTTGTCCTAATGCTATCACTTCCCTAACTCCCACTAACTGGCCACGGTCCATGAAGTTCCCCTCCCTGCTCCATGAGTTCTTATTGTTCAACACCCACTTATGAGTGAGAACATTCAGTGTTTGGCTTTCTGTTGTTGCAGCAGTTTGCTGAAAATGATGGCTTTCAGCTTTATCCAGGTCCTGACAAAGGACATGAATTCATCCTTTTTTATGGCTGTATAGTATTCCATGGTGTATATGTGTCACAATTTCTTTGTTCAGTTTATCATTGATGGGCATTTGGGTTGGTTCCAAGTCTTTGCTATTGTAAATAGTGCCACAGTAAACATACCTGTGCATGAGTCTTTATAATGTAATGATTTATAATCCTTTGGGTATATACCCAGTAATGGGATTGCTGGTGTGTATTTCTAGTTCTGATACTTGAGGAATCGCCACACTGTCTTCCACATGGTTGAACTAATTTACATTCCCACCAACAGTGTAAGAGGATTCCTGTTTCTCCACATCCTCTCCAACATCTGTTGTCTCCTGATTTTTTAATGATCGCCATTTTAACTGGCAGGAGATGGCATCTCAATGTGGTTTCGATTTGCATTTCTTTACTATCTTATCAGATTATTTTTCTCTGCCTTATGAGGACTTAACTACAACCTTAATTATTAAAAATAAAAAAAAACCTAAAACACTCCAGTGTTTGCTCACTGTCATATTAAGAAACCAAAACCAAACTTTGGGTTTTCACATGAAAGACACTAAAATGCATGTAATAAAGGAAAGTTGATCAAAATTGTTTCTTTTTTTCTTTTTTTTTTTTTTTGAAGGACTAAATAGCTCATATTAAAAATAGCCTAATGGACCTGATAGAAATGAAAAACATAAAACATAATACAAAACTTGTCAAAATTGTTAACAAAGATATTAAACGAATGATAAAATGGAATGTAGGGGTGATAACATTAATATCAGATAAGTTGAAAACTGTGTTTTTAGTTTCCTCCCAATTTTTATGTTCAAATTCACTACTAAAAAACAAATACAAATTTAATTAACAATGAAATATAAGAGCATATTCATCAGAATGAAAAAGTTACAATGAATGGTGATTTTTTTTTTGCTGTTAGGGATGCAGGGAAAGGTTAACTCTCATGTCTTGCTGGTAAAAATGCAAAATGCCCTAAGCTTTTTACAATGCAGTCTGGCAATATCTACGATTATGTAATTTAAAATGCATGCACATTTTGACTTATTCATTCCACTTATTGTAATCTTTCTTTTAGAAATAAAAGCATACAAATTGACTACACTAATTACTATCATGAAGAAAATAATGAATATGATCAATAATCATTCCTACGGCACTAACTGAATGGCTAAACTATGGTATAGCTACACAGTGTAGTACAGTGGATGCTTCTTTGATTCTTTCATTCATTTGTTAACTCCTTTCAGTTTTATTTAGTGAATACTATATGTTAAACTCTATCCTATGTTCTGGCAATACAGTGGTGAATAAAGACTTCTTATTTCATTGTATTTAAAGTACTCTGGTTGGGAAAGAGAGAGACAATTAAGTAAACAAGTAGATCATCACTATATTAGAACCGATAAAAGTTCTGAAGGGAGGATAAAAATAGAAAGGAGATGGGAGTCTGATGTTGGATTCCCTCAGAGGGTGCACAGATCTGAGGAGCAGAAGGAGCCAGCCATGTCTTGTCTATGGATTTGTCATATCTATTCTAATGAATAACTTCCCTTTGGAATTTTTTTTTCTAGCTGGTTTCTGACACGTCAAGCAGTATAAATAATCCTGTGAATATTCAACTCTAAAGAAGCTTCTTATAATTAACCTACTACCTTGAGAGAGTCTCATGGCATTTATTGACAGAAAAAGCTAGAAAGGGAAATATTTATGAATGTGTACAATTGCCCAGCACCTTGCAGAGTGTTGTAGATGTTCTCCATTATCTACGTCTGTATCTGGAAGGGAGCATCAATCTGAACTCAAGCTCAAAGGGAAAATCTTAGAGCAAGCAATGAAAATGTTCAAGTATGAATATTGGAAGTGATTAAGAATTTTAAAAACAGGTGTGAACATGAATCTTCAAAAATCAATATGTAAGGGTGTGGAAAAAATTTTCTCCCTACTCCAGACATCTTTTCTTCATAAATACAGAGGCAAATATACTGAATCATTATTTCTATTAGGCAAATTCAAGCTATAAGTCAGCAAAATATTTACATTTGCCAAAAAATTAACCAATAAATCCAGAGATAAGCCCAAGGGACTCTCCTATAGGATATGAAAAAATACTTTAATTTCTTTCTGAAATTAATAAAAAGAAATATATGGATAGTCATTACGCATTCAAAGACAATTATTAACCTCAAAGTAATGGCTTAATTGCACTTCCGCATTAAATCCTTTCAGTATGCAAATTAGATTCATAACTACAATAGATTGAAATTGTAGAAAATTCCTTAATGTAAAAACAAAAATAAAGCATTTTAGGTATCTATAGAGGATTATGTGATCTTACTACATAATTTTGTTAGAAACTCCACTTTGAGGGTAGCAGGTGAGAGTGGATGGGTCACGTTACAATAGGTGATGAGTATCACAGATAGCTCTTCTGTGTCAGCCAAGAGATGTAGCTCATAATTGCTGCTCTTTCCCCTTTACTTGTGTTTTGGAGCACATGCTTCAATCTTTGAAAGATTCAGCCTGTGTTTCAGTATCGTTTTATATGCATTAAATAATACACACATTTTTATACAAAAGAAAATAATATAAAATGAAAAGTTTACAAAATTATTCATAACAAGTACCCTATTTCAATTTGTATTTCTTATTTCCAAGGAATTAGGAAAAATCTTTTAGAGAATTATACTGATAAACAACAACAACAACTTATGGCCTGGTGTGGTGGCTCCCACCTATATTCCCAGCACTCTGGGAGGCCAACACAGGTGGATCACAAGGTCAGGAGTTTGAGACCAACTTGGACAACAGTGTAAAACTCCGTCTCTACTAAAAATATGAAAATTAGCAGGGCGTGGTGGTGGGTGCCTGTAATCCCAGCTACCCAGGACGCTAAGGCAGGAGAATCACTTGAACTTGAGAAGCAGAGGTTGCAGTGAGCTGAGATCATGTCATTGCGCTCCAGCATGAGTGACAGAGTATGACTCTGTCTCAAAAAACAATTGTAAGAGGTATAGGGCTCTTTTTTTTACCTTCTGTGTTTGTTTTGCTTATCTAATTTGCAGACATCCTCCTTGTCTACTGATCCATTCCACAGAGGATCAAAATAGAGACATCAGCAAAGCAATCTTGGAAAGGCTACCACATGGGGGAGTCCTGCTGTATTCTCTAAAAATCTAAATACTCCAAATTTTTACCTTTATTTTCTGGTTGTTCTACTTTTTAGCACCTTAATAAAACACTGAAGAATATTCCCTTTCTTTCTATTCCACTGAAAGCTAAACACCCTCTGAGGAGACATTCCCTTTTCCTCCAATGAGAGTTGTCCCAAATGCTTTATTTCCTTGCAAAATAATACAGGTATGCTTGGAAGTAATAATATTCTGATTTTTACTCAGTATATATGCAGTGAATAAATACTGAAATGTGTGTTTTGTTCTAAGTTGTTCAGTGGAAATAAAACCTCCTATCAGATGATGATACAGTAGCAATGATCAAATAGAGATAACTTACTGCTTCTCTCAGGCCTCAGCAATGTTTTTGTCTTCTTGTTCTGACTCCCACTTTCATGAAGGGCCTTGAACCAGTCCCGCAATCTGTTTGCCACTTCTCTGAACTCCAGATCACTGCATGCTAAAACAGAAAAACAATGGTCTTAAAAAATATCTCAGTATAATGTCAGTGCTATTTCCCTCATTATTCCAACAAATTGAAAGATAACAACTAAAAGAAAAGAGATAACTGTGTTTCAGCTTTTCAAAGTTAAATATGCTTCAAAATAAGATGTAATACGACAAGAACATTTTATTTAATAGAGAAGTGGTATCAGTGGAATTCTATTTCTACTCTTCATTAGAATGCGGAACCTGGAAGATTTTTATTATTAACACCACAAAAATTGAGACATAATATTTATGTCATAAATAATTTTTTATGGTGGGGTGGTAGGTCATCTGAGAAAATAAAGGGTTGAAAATCCAAAATGAATATTATACATTTATTGTTGGCCATATCTGTTATAAGATGTCACAATTTATTCTTCATTCATATACTCAGTATATGTAGGAATGCACTATTATAAATAGATGATGTTCCTATTTGACTTAACACTAGTATTTGTTAAGCACTGAAAAAAGACAGCTATATAACTTGTAGTTAAGAAAAAAACTATAAAATATTTAAGAAAATACTATAATGTTTCTGTTGTAAAAAGAATTATTGCCAAATTTTGACATTTGGACTAAAGTAACTTCCTCTTCCTTTTTTAATGATACCATTATGTATCAATAATTATATTCTTCAAAAATAGTTTACTCAATAAGCAATACCAGAATATATTATGTGTGTGTGAGTGGCATTAATATATAGTATTCAAATTTAGTACTTTACTGCAAAAATATTTTGAAAATGCATTTTAAAAGCCACTAATTTACATTGTTTAGAGGACACTTAGTGCAGACCATGCTGCAAATGTGCAATTTCCTCAACTAACAAGTAACTCATGCAAATACTCTTTTGTCCATTTGGTTAAAAAATTATGCAATTATATTATAGTATGCTTTATTACATTTAATATATGCCATACACATTATGTTATTTGTATCACAAACAACATAATGTAATGTAATTTGATGTAATACCATCCCAGACCATTTCCTAGCTCTAAAGCGTGGGTATTCAATATTTTGGCTTCCCTGGGCCACATTGGAAGAAAGGTTGTCTTGGGCCATAAATAAAATACACTAACAGTAATGATAGCTGATGAGCTAAAAAAGAATTGCAAAAATACATGCAAAAATACGTCTGCACATGTACCCTAGACGTAACGTATAATAATAATAATAAATTGCTAAATCATCTCATAATGTGTTAAGAAAGTTCACAAAGTTGTGCTGGGTTGCATTCAAAGCTGTCCTGTGTCACGTGTAGTCTGTGAGCCACGGGTTGGACAAGCTTGATCTAAAGGAAATAAAGTCCTAAATTTAAAGAAATTCCCCAGTACCTGGTATGGTGGAATGGCCAAATTAGCAAACCATTGTGACACTTTAGAACATTGGAGATAAAATGAAGATCTTATAAACTTCCATGGGGGCAAATAACTAAAATTGTTACATACAAGGAATAAGAAATGAGACATACCTTCCAGTTTTTCAGTAACATGGGAAGGCAGCATTGCAACAGAAAAATTACTTCATATTTCTAAGAGAAGGTAGGAAAGTAAGGTAAAGAAATTTTTGCATGTACAAAGTTTGAAAAACTAACCATCCATATACAACCTTTGCCCAGGATGCTACTGCCATATGAGATACACCAGAGAGAAAATCAGCAAGAGGATGTCTGAGTCACAGGAACTACAGAAGAGAGGGGAGAGGGCGTTTCTAGGAAGCTGTTGAAGGGTAATTGTACAGAGTGTGTGCTGTGTGCAGAGCAAGATAGCAGGTAGGATTGAGAATTTTCGGCCAGCAACAGAGCAATGTACAGAATCCATTGGTATCCTTTCATCCAGGGAAAACAATAAGCAATAGTGAAAACCAAAGAAATCATCACTTTTACTGATAAGATCCACCACAGCTGAGGCTGAGGTGATAAGGCAAAAAACAGCATACTCCTGGTATGAATGCTTACAGTTTAGCCTGCTGTGTCTGTTTAAGCCTTCTTGGCATAGGTCTTCTGCTCCCCTTAAAGGGATAGGCACAAGAAAACAAAAATGTACTTGAAAAGGAGGAATTCTGCATATTCATACATGCTTGTGTAAGCATCACATATCTCTAGTAGGATTTCTATGAAGATGTAACTACCAAGGGAACCAGATTTAATGGAAGAAAGTGCTGTGAGAGTTTTATTTTTACCATTCATCTCTTCTTTTAAATTATGTACTATATAGTTGTATTAATGTTCAAAACTCAACAAAAAAAATTAAAAAAGCAATTACAAATGCATTTAACCCTTGACCGAGCAATTCTGTTTCTTAAAAGGTATCATGCAGGTATGCTACATGTATACAAACACATTCATTTAAATTGTGCCACGTTGTGTATTCAGCACTTTTTTAATCGCAAGTTTGTTAACAACATAACACTCTATCATGCACATTATGGAGGTGAGATCTGAGGAAAGGCAATGAACATTTATTGATCATATTCATCAACTCAAACATTGGGGTATTGGCTTCTTTGATAACACCATCAGCTAGTGAATTCATGTAATCTTGTCCTGGTACTTCAAACTCAAAACAATTTCTATTATTTCAAATTAACACCTTTCCCTATGAAAAAAAACAGTACATCAGTAATATATCTATACAAAGATACTGTACAGTCACATCCCAGATTCTTAGTATTTGTTATTCAGAAAGGTTCATGCATAATGAGAACTGATTTGATAGAGATTTCAGGAACAGTTCAGTAACTTCCATAAGCCCAGGACATCTTAGTTTTGGAGGTCCCTATCTGTAGCATTTATTAAAAATTATACTTTATGTATAGAACTTTTGAAAACATTTTAAATGATTTCTCAAGTTAATTTTCTTTTGCCAATCATTAACTGATTTACTTTAAAACTGGCAATGATTTACCTGAAAAACATTGAACAAAGCAGGGATTTTTGCCAAATTGGAAACTTTAAACCGTATACTTCCTGAAATTAATTAAATTTGATAAATATAAAATTTAAAAATTAACCAAGTTGACATATTTTATAACTATTAAATGAAGTATTTATTAATATTAATTATGCATTTTTTCATTTTGTATTTCAGAGTCAATAAATATTTTTTCAGCTCTCAAACTTTTACATAAGTTGTTACATTTTAATAGGGACAAAACTCTCTGCCTATTACAAAAATCTCTTAAAATGACCCTCGTTCCCTCACATTGTACTAACTGAACGTTTCTGTTCAACCAGATTCATATGTTGAAACCTAATCTACAATGTTAGGGTATTAGGAGGTAGGGACTTTGGGAGGTGATTAGGCCTTCACCATTGGGATTAATGCTCTTTCAAAATGGAGCCCAGTAAGATCCCTCTCCCTTCCCCACATCAGAACACAGCAGGAGGAAGGCCATCTAGAATGGGGGAGCGCTTTCATCAGATATGGAATTTGCTGGTACTGCCCTCATTTATGGTCTCCAAAATGGTGAGAAATGAATTTCTGTTGTTTATCTGTGGCATTCTGTTATTCTTAGTAGCCTTAATTGACTACGACACGCTATTACATGCTGAAATGTAGTTATCAAGAACACGAGTTGATTAAAGAATGAATATACTCATATCTGGCAATGTGAGTTGTTAATTATGACTACATTATTCAATAAGGAAGCTCAGAGGTAAACACAGAGGTCCAGGCAGAGGGGATGCTCTGGGAAGTTTCAAAGCAGAGGCAGAGTTCACATTTTATTGTGTATTACTTTTCAGGAAGTGTTATCAGTTTTGTTCCAATAGTACATTTAACAAGTTGTCTTCCATCTCTATTACACTTGATTGACAAAGTTTTTAAAAGCACTTCTAAGGTCACCATTCATTTTTGCTTAATATCAGAAAATAATACTTTAGATCACAAATGATGAAATGAAATAGTATAGGTATTCATGATATAAAGAAATTCATTAAATTTAGTTCACAAAATACCAGGCATAAATTATTTTTTCCCTTATGAATTTTTGGTGACATTTTTCTAAGTCTGATCTATGAGGCGAAGAAATGCAACACACCATTCTCTCTCTCCATAATTAACAAATATTTGCTATCACTATCTTCTAACAATGTAATGTTTAGGAATTTTGATGGTCTTCCTGATGGGATTAGTTTGTATGTAAGTGTGGTACAGTTAAAATCTGGCAGAATACAATTACTCTAAAGGCAAAAAGGCTTGAGTTGGCTCCGATGTGATTATTTTCTTTCAAGACAAGCCAATTACACAAAGAAAAGTCCAAAGAACATGTCTCAGTGCCAACTCCAATCCTCCCATTACATAGGGCCAGGATGCCCTATAGACGTGAAAAGGACGATAGAAGACAAAGTGCTCTGCTGGCACAATGTTTACTTCAGATTGAGGAGCAAGGAGGATTTATTACTTGTTGATCTCTACTCTTAATTATTCAAGTACAGATAATCATATATTCTTGAATTGTCTCTATTTTTATACCTTGCTGTGACAGGCACAAAAGGTAATTTATAAATATTTATGATTTAAGTGGCACAGATTCCCACCTTTATTTCTGAGTGGCTTTTTTTTTTTTAAACAAAGCTTTGAGTATTTGCTTCATTTGATCTTTTATTCAATACACATTCAGATAAACCTGCCTACAAATATGTAAAGGATAAGATGAAATTACATAATCTTGAAGAACTCTTTTGGCTTTTTATTTTTCGGTGACTTTTAGTTTATGATATCCTTTCAAGAATCTCTATCTCCTTGTCCCATGCTCTAATCTTCCATAATGATTGTTTCTTTCTTTCATTGGAAAGGCCATTTACGAATCATCTAGCTGTCAGAAATTTTAAACTCTAGACTACTTTACATGAGGGATTTTAACATTTTTAATAACAGTATTAAAAACTGTTTTTTTCTGAATAACATAGTAAGAGATGCCAATTTTGTAAATGTATATTCTTATACATAACAATAATAAAAATAAACCAGTATATTAACACCAAAATCAGTAAGTAGCTACTATGAAATATTTATTGTGTATATCTGCTATGCATATTTTGCATAGCTTGAATAATATCAGATAAACAATATTTACTCTTAAACCTTTTCATTATGTTATAAAATGATAAATTTTTACAGGTTTACAATAGCAAAGACTTGGAACCAATCCAAATGCCCATCAATGATAGACTGCATAAATAAAATGTGGCACATATACACCAATGAATACTATGCAGCCATAAAAAAGGATGTATTCATGTCCTTTGCAGAGACATGGATGAAGCTGGAAACCGTCATTCTCAGCAAACTGACACAAGAACAGAAAACCAAATACTGCATGTTCTCACTCATAAGTGGGAGTTGAACAATGAGAATATATGGACACAGGGAGAGGAACATCAAATAATGAAGCTTATCAGGGGGTGGGGAGGCTAGGGAAGGGATAGCAGGGTATGAGGGGGTTGGGGAGGGATAACATTAAGAGAAATACCTTATGTAGATGATGGGGGGATGGATGCAGCAAACCATCATGGCACGTGTATACCTATGTAACAAACCTGCACGTTCTGCACATGTACCCCAGAACTTAAAGTACATTAAAAAAAAATCTGACAACAAAATACAGTGAAGTGCTGCATAACAATGTTTCAGAGCAACAAAGGACATCATACACAATGATGCTCGCATGAGATTACAATGGAGCCGAAAAATTCCTATTATCTAATAATGTCATAGTTTAACACATCATTCGTAGTGTTAGTTTAACACATCACTCGTGCTTATAGTGATGTTGTAAACAAATCTACTGTGCTGCAGTGGTAAGAAAGTCTGATACGTATAATTATGTACAGTATATAATACCTGATAACTACAATAAACAACAATGCTAGTGATTTAGGTATGTATTATACTCTACTTTTTATCGCTATTTTAGAGTGTGATCCTACTTGTTAAACAAGAAGTTGACATTAGGACAGTGTGCTGTGTGAAGCCCGCAGAAGCCTCAGGCATCTCGTGTTTCCTGCATCCTTTGACTATGTGATCTCAGTTGACTGAATCTCTTGTTTAGTTCACCACAGCCCCTAACTGTACAAAAGGCTCTGCTAAGCCTGCCAGCAAAAGTTCCTTAGAGCGAGTGTCATGGAGACCAAATGAAAAGTGATTAAGGCCATGAAGGTGGGAAATCAGTGACAGCTATTGCTCCCCAGCAGGCATATCCTGTTCCACCATAGCTATGATCAAGAGCAAGAACAAAGTGACAGAAGCTGTGAAACAATTTGCTTCTTGAAGGCAACAAGACTAACAAAAACTCAGGAATGGCCTATATCAGATATAGAGAAACTTCTGATGATCTGGATTAAAGAGCAGATGCAGAAGAGTATCCCTCTCAGCACCATGATAACTATAACCAAAGTGAAAGTTTGTTTGCAATGTTTTAAGAAAAGACAGGACCCAACTACAGTGTGGAATTTACTCTAGCTCTGGGTGGTTTAAATAGCTCATGATTAATTATCCATTATATAACGTAAAAGTGAGTGGTGAGTATGCAAGTGCTGATGTGACAGAAGCTGAGGAATTTTTGGAACTTCCAAAAATCAGATTGTGTGATTCCACAGTCAGACAAGCTGATTGTGCAGAAATATTACTTGCCAGAGCAAGTCTTCAATATGGATGAAAACCCCCTATTCTGGGAACAAATGCCTCAAAGGACTTTCATCCCTAAGGAGGCCAACTTAATGCGGGATTTTTTAAGGACAGGGTAACAGTGTTGCTTGGGGGCAGTACTGCAGGCTGCAAATGGGAACCCTTTGTGAGCTGGCACAGTGAGAATGCCAGCGCTTTCAAGCATGTTATCAATAAGCACACACTGCCCGGGTACTACAGAAGTGATCATTTATGGATGACCCAGATTCTCTCCCAAGATGCCCTTCTGAGTTGCTACGTGAGCAAAATGGAGAAGTGCTGTTTGAAGAATAGGATGCCTGTCAAGATTTTGCTTATTGTTGATAATGCTCCTGCACAGCCTCCTTTTATGGGTGTCCTTCATCCCAAAGGGAGAGTTTTTCCCCAAATACCACCTGTTTCAACCAACCAATGGATAAAGGAATAATAGCAACTTAAAAAAATTATTTTTTATTGGTTTCACATTCAGTATTTAAATTTAAATTTTATTTTTTTAATTATATTTTAAGTTCTGGGGTACATGTGCAGAATGTGCAGGTTTGTTACATAGGTATACACGTGCCATGGTGGGGTTTGCTGCATCCATCACTGCATCATCTACATTAGGTATTTCTCCTCATGTTATCCTCCCCAATCCCCGACCCCCTGTTAATTCTCCCCTAGCCTGCACCCCCAACAGACACCAGAGTGTGATGTTCCCGTCCCTATGTCTATGTGTTCTCATTGTTCAAGACCCACTTATGAGTAAGAACATGTGGTGTTTGGTTTTCTGTTTTTGTGTCAGTTTGCTGAGAATGACGTTTTCCAGCTTCATCCATGTCCTTGCAAAGGACATGAACTCATCCTTGGTAGACTGGATAAAGAAAATGTGGTACATAGACATCATGGAATACTATGCAGTAATAGCAGCTTTTAAGTCTGACTACCTGAGGACACTTGCCCAGGCTACTGCTACAACTGAGGAAGACCTTCAGAAGCCACCGATGCTACTCTGGAAGGTTTATGCCATCTGTGACTGAATCCAGGATCTTGCTTGGGCATAGGGTGATGTTGCCAAGCAGTATATAAATGGCATCAGGAAGAAGATATTTAAAAGGTCCATACACAATTTTAAACACTTTTCCAGGAATAGAAGGTTGCAAAAACCAACAAGCCTATAGCTGAGATGGCAAAAAAAGTATAATCTGGGTGTAAATGAGGATGACACTGAGGAGCTCCTAGAAGTCATTCATGAGAAACTGGCTAATGGGGAGTTGTTGGAACTGAAGCAGGAGCCCATAGCTAAAGGGGCAAAATAAAAGGGAAGTGAGAAGAAAAAGAAGAGGAACTCTCCACCCCCAAGAAAGTTCACAGTAAAAGATTTAGCAGAAGACTTTGCAGACTTCAACAAGTTCCTTAAAAAGCATGAAAACATGGACCTCAACATTGAAAGGTCTTTATTAATAGAGAGGACTACTCATAGTGCCTTTTCTTCTTACAAGCAAATCTATGATAAAACAAAAAAGAAATAAACCAAGAAAACCACTGTAGATATATTTATGAAGAGTGACACCTCCTCAAAAAAAGCCTCAGGCAGATCCTTCAGGAGGTATTTTAGAAGAAGGCATTGTGATCACAGGAGGTGACAGCTCCATGCCTGTCATTGCCTCTGAAGAACTTCCAGTGGGACAAGATGTGGAGGTGCAAGGCAGTGCTATTGATGATCCTGACCCTGTGTAGGCCTAGGCCAATCTGTGTGTTTGTGTCTTCATTTTATAAAAAAAAAGTTTAAAAGAAAAAGTCAAAAAATAAAAAAATACTTACAGTTCAAGGATGTAAAGAAAGTGAAATTTGTGTACAGTGTACAATGTATTTCTATGTTAAAGGAAATTTTATTATGCAATATCAAAAAGTTAAAAAAAATTAAAAGTTTATAAAGTAAAATAGGTAGAGAAGGCAGGTTTAATTTTTGTGAGTGAAAGAACATAGTTATAAATATTGTATCTATCCTAACGGACAGTATCTCTAAAGCCTCCAGGGTCCCAGGCCTTCACATGCACTCACTGCTCACTCAGTGACACCCAGAGCAGCTTCTAGTCCTGCAAACTTCATTCATGGTAAATGTCCCATAGAGACATATCATTTTAAATCTTTCATGCCATATCTTGACTGTACCTTTTCTATGTTTAGATGTGTTTAGCTTCACAAATGCTTACCATTGTGTTACAATTGCCTACAGTATTTAGTACATTAGCATGATGATTTGTGACCTGGGAGCAGCAGGCTACACCATGTAACCTGGGTGTATAGGGAGCTACGCCACGTGGATCTGCTTAACTATGCTCTATGGTGTTCCCACAATAACAAAGGATAAAATATATCACTGATCATATTCATCAACTCAGACACTGGGTATTAGCTTCTTTTATAACACCATCAGCTAGTGAACTCATGTCACCTTGTACAAATCATAGGTACTAGGTAGCACATCTAGTACTAATGCAAAACAATTTCTATTATTTTAAATTAACGTTTCCCTACCAAAAAAATAGGAATATATTCCTGTCATCAAACAACACATGACTATATGTGGTAGATACAAAAATTCCATTTTATAAATATATCATAGCATGTTAAAAATTCCCGCAATAAATATTGTGTCAAGAATATAGTTCCTAGTTTATGGGCTTACTAAAAAGACATAGGATTAGGTTTTATTCAACACATAATTACTGTATCTTATTACTGTGTTTCCTTTGAAAAACCTTAAAAATGGAGTTACTGGATCAAATGAGATAAATATTTAAAGGCTCTTGGTACATATAGACAACTTGTTTCTGTTATATACAAACTTGAAATTCCAGAAAACATTTCAAGTATATTTAAAATGTGTACTGTTTTACTTATAATTTATTTATAATTGTTGAGAAATGAAGTAGTAAAGAAATGAAGCAATTGAAACAACACAATGAAGTTTAGAAAAGTTCTCTTGTATAAAGCAGCGTAAATGGTATTAATTACATATTTATCTAGGACAATCTCACTAAAAATAAATGTAGAATGTGTAGTCCACAGAGTAACAGACACTGCACAATGAAAGAAGGCCAGAAACAGAGAGTTTCCTGAATTCCCCCAGGAATATGTTCAAGAAGCTTTAAGATAAATGTCAGCTTCTACATTCTGTTCAATTGTGAGATATGTTTTCGACACAGAGCCAAGTCAGAACGTTTTCCCGAAAGCAAAATTAAAAAAACATATCCATCACTGCCTTGAGGTAGATGATACATGCACAGAACACCAAGAACAAATAAATTAGAGAAAAAATAGAGGATAAGCAAACATTTTCTGGCCAATAAGTAAATGATGCTGAACATTTGCAGGTATATTTGAGCTTTCTTCTGTCAAAATCGATGGGTAAAGATTTTGTGAGAAAACAAACAAGCAGTGGCTTAAGACGTTAGGAAAAGAGGAAAAGATTGAAGGGACAAAGGTAGTGTGAAGGAAGGGAAAAAGATCAGCATGTCTTTGGCCTAATGAACAGCAATTCCTTTGATCAGCTGTAATAACAGCTGTTTCAATTGAGTGGCTTATAAACAGAAATATATTTCTCAGAGTTCAGAGGCTATGCCGAGGGGCTGGCAGAGTTAGCAAGTTCAGTGTCTGCTGAGGGCCCCCTTCCTAGATGGCATGTTTTCATTGTTATAGTTTCACATGGCAGAAGGGCTAATAAGCCCCCTTGGGCCTCTTTTATAAGGGTACTAATCAAATTCACTTGGGCTCAGCCTTTATGACCCAATCACCTCCCACAGGGCCCACCTCCTCGTACCATCACCTTGGGGATTAGGAATTTGAAGGGAACACAAACGTTCATCATAGTTCTATGCTGGAAGGTTAGCCTGATTAATAAAGAGGAACTGAAAATGTAAAGCAGGATATATTTGTAAATAAATAAGTACATGTAACTGACACCTAATTGCCTGATTTTAGAGTAAAATGCACATAAGCATCATTCCAGTGCAGGTTTGAGCAATTCTAAGCTTTCTTGCTTAAAATTTTCAGTGTAAAAATTCCTCCAGGAATTGTCACATAGGGACAGATTTGGAGTGGAGTCTGCGGTACTGGTGTATCTGTTGCACAAAAGTGCAAAATCAGGTAAGTTGGTATCCAATTGCTCTCTGACAAGTAAAGCACACACACGAGCACACGTGCACATATATCATCAAAAATTATTCCTTACCAAGGATTATTCCAGTCTGAGTGTGCTCTATATTAAAGTCACGCTAAAATTTTTAAGTGATGGATTCTGAAAGTGGAAGCATGAATCCTCAGCATTGCTATAAATCACAGTTTTATTAAAACACGAGGTGCAATTTCTATAGCCATTAAAGAATATTGATGTTCACAAGTATTTCCGAAATTTTGTGATTCATAAATAATTTGCCTTTTGAGGACCAGCCTAAGGATGTAGCTGTTCTGCACTGAAGGCATTTTGTTCAGACATTAGAGAGTACAAGTTGAATAGATGAGTCTCCATGCAGGCATTTGGGCAGTAGTAATGCATGATTCATTATATTCCGACAGCCAGTGACATTTGGGGTTATATAAAGGTCTCTCAAAAAATCAGGAGCAATTGGGGACAGGACCAAGTGACAAAGTGGCATTCCAGGCAAACGTCTTAAAGATGACAAACTTTGTTGGAATATTTAATGTCTTGCAAAACATAGATAAATTTATGTATGTCCTGAGGACAGGGAGAGAATGAATATTAGCTTGTGCCAACACACTTTTTAATTGAAAGCATCTGAATCAATGTATTTGAGGCTTCAAATATCTGCTGATCTTTTGGACTAACGGAACATGAAACTAAAATTTACATTTATCTATGATATTTACTAATAATGTAACCAAAATGCTATTAAAATTCGATGTCTAGAGTTGTTGTTACTAATTTGTATTTCAGGAAAGAGCAGTGAGATATACTTTTCTAATTCATCTGAATTTATACAGGATTCTTCCTATTATCTTATTAAATGCAAATTAACTGTGGAGTTGATCAGAGGAACAAGCCTCCTCTAATTTAATAGCTACTCTATATTCTCAAAGAAACCACAGAACCCTGCAGCAATAATAAAACTGAAAGAAAGAGGGTTCACTAGCAGCTTCCACGGGATGAAGGGGGTTTGAAAATTTCTTTTATTGGCAGAGGTGTGAAAGCAGCATTGCACTGTGACCTTTGGCTTGGTTTGGCCCAGCCCATGCTTAGGAAGTCTAAGCTTAGTAGGCGGTAAGGTTTCTTATGAAGTCTGAGCTTAGTGGGCGGTAAGTCTTCCTAGGAAGTCGGTCTAAGCTTGGTGGGTGGTAAGGCTTCCTAGGAAGTCGGTCTAAGCTTGGTGGGCGGTAAGGCTTCCTAGGAAGTCGGTCTAAGCTTGGTGGGTGGTAAGGCTTCCTAGGAAGTAGGTCTAAGCTTAGTAAGTCATAAGGTTTCTTAGTAAGTCAGTCTAAGCTTAGTTGGTGGTAAGGTTTCTTAGGATGTAAGTGTAAGCTTAGTAAGTCGTAAGGTTTCTTAGTAAGCATAAGTTTTGTAAGTAGTAAGATTTCTGGGGCTGCCATAACAAAGTGCACAGGCTTGGTGAAAGATAAGTAACAGAAATGTATCTTCCTAGGGTTCTGGAGGCTGGAGTCCCAGATCAAGGTGTCAGCAGCTTTGCTTTGTCCTGTGGTATCTATTTGGCTTTCAGAAGACAATCTTCTCTTTGAAGGCCATGAGTCAGATTGGATCGGGGCCATCCGTGTGACCTCATATTACCTTATTTACCTCCTAAACATCTTATCACCCAAATACAGTTCCATTCTGAGGCAGAGGAGCTTAGGGCTTCAATATATGACACAATTCAGGCCATCATGGTAGGCAAGCCCTGAGCTGGAGACACCTTACCCCAAAGTCACAGGACGTAATTGTTACCATCTAAAACATGCACTATAAACGTTAAAAAGCTCTTCTTCTCAAACATATGTTTTTAGATATATTTTAAATCTTTATATACATTTAGAAATCTTTGTATGTGTTCCTTTTTGAATCTTAAACATTATATATCCTTGACAATTACCACTCATAGTTGCGTATTGAATAAAGTGATGGCAAAAACAAATGTGCATGTCTCCTTTGTCTCCAAGTTCAACTGATGGTGCTGTGTCTAGAAACAATGCATTTGTCTCTAGCCAGTGCCAGCCTGAGAAAAATACACTGATTAAGCAGTCAGTTCTACTACCGCACTTCCCAAGACATTTGCAACAATCACAATTCGGTGGAGTGTTGTTTGTTGTTTCGTGAAGAAAGGTTCCAAAGTCAAGTCAGTGTTAAAAATGCCCAAGTTGGCGGGGCAAAGTAACTCACACCTGTAATCCCAGCACTTTGGGAGGCTGAGGTGGGTAGATCATGCGGTCAGGAGATTGAGACCATCATGGCTAACATGGTGAAACCCTGTCTCTACTAAAAATACAAAATATTAGCCAAGTGTGGTGGCACATGCCTGTAGTCCCAGCTACTTGAGAGGCTGAGTCAGGAGAATGGCTTGAACCCAGGAGGCGGAGGTTGCAGTGAGCCAAAATCACACCACTGCACTCCAGCCTGGGCAACAGAGCCAGACTCTGCCTCAAAAACAAAAAAAACAACAAACAAACAAAAACAGAACTGAAAATGTGTTAAGCTAGATATTTAAGATGTTTTCAACCAATATGCATCTCCAAGATTGATGTAATATCTAGTGTCATCAAAACTTTATTTTTTTTCATTACAATAGAACAATATTTTCTTCTGGGCAATAATATTCTATGGATATGTATGTGTGTAATGTATGTCCTTTTTTTCAAATTATACTTCATAAAAGGGAAACTGAACTATACCTATTATATATTTTCCAGGAATACCTAATTTTCACAGTAGAAGTACACTGATAATAAATAGATCTCCAAAATTATTGGATGGATGGATGAATAAAACAATGGAAACTACAGTGTTACTCTCTCTTTTTTTTTTTTTTTTTTTTTTTTTTTTTGTATCCAATCTCTTTTTTTTTTTTTTTTTGATACCAGGTGTATTTTTAATAATTATTATATTTTAAGCTCTGGGGTACATGTACAGGTTGTGCAGGATTGTTACATATGTATTACATGTGCCATGGTGGTTTGCTGCATCCATGCCCCTGTCATCTACCTTAGGTATTTCTCCTAATGTTATCCCTCCCCTTGCTCCCCACCTTAAAAGAAACTTTCCTTGAGATTATTCTTTTGTGGGTATAGCAAACTTTAAATATCCAGAATATATGTTTTGTAATACATACAGTTTACAAACATAATATTGCATTCTAGTAGGTTTTCTTTCCTATTGGATGGTTATTTAATGGCCACATATATCTACATTGTGTAAAAATAATATTTTGATATGATTTGATAGATGAGGCAAAGTAATACAGATCCATTTAGATTATTATTTTATCCACAGACTGGCAGATTAATCTTTAATGGGAAAAGACAGACAGCAGAGGTTGCAGAAGGTTAGATGGTAATCAAAAAATGCATATTTAATCAGATGAGTTCCATTCAGGAACCTGCCAAGAACAGTTTTTGCTCCTGCATAATATTGATAGAAGGCATCCCTGCTATTATAATCAATTCTAGTAGCCATTAAGAAAATTACTGTGGGGTTAAAAAAAAAGGTGTAAGCTGAAAGATTGGTACACTTAGCAATCATCTGAAATAATAAAAACTGACTTGCTTTGCAAGAGCAAAATATGTAAGTCTGAATCAAGTAGACAAAATTTCAAGTTCATAAAATACCATAAGTACATGTTTCAGAAAACTGTTTACAATAAATACTATTTAAATAGTTTAGCCAGTTTTCTTCCACATAGATTAAAAGGTCTGGTCTAAAATTGCATTTAAATACAGTTGCTGTTTGTGGGAAAGCACAACAAAAGCTTAACAAATTTATACACCAGATGCTGAATTCAAAGGTAATGGTGAGTTGCAGAAAAGTAATATTACTTAAAAGCAACGTTGAAAAAAATGCTTAAATTATGAGATGTTGTTAAAACAGTTACATTTTTCTTAATTATCACCTCAGTGTTATTTAAATTTCATGTATGTAAACACCATACATTTAGGTGTAAGTCACTTTTTAATTTGAATCCACAAATTTGAAAATGTTCTTTATTATTGTCTCAAATACTTCACATGGCTCAAGTCTTTGGCAAGATCTCAACAATAAATTATGTGAGCTTTTTGATTACAATCAGTACTTTATGCTACATGTTTTATATCTTCAATTTTACAGTTGGCAGTAAGTGAATAATTTTGTTTTAACAAGGTCGTTTATTTCTTTCTTAGGCAATTAACCTATAATTGATGCTTTTATTTTGCATGTGAATGAACTACGTTAAACAATGATAAAGCTGAAAAGGCTATTTTTATGAAAATATTATTTCTTATACAATGAAATATATATTTAAAACACCTTCAACACTATTGGTCCTATGTATATATCAAATATGTGAGTATATTACGTAAAGTAGGTGACAACATTTTAGTAAAATTTTGAAACATAAAATTGTTTGCTTGGATTATTAGTGTTTCATGCTATTAATGCATTTGTCTTAAAGTAGGCATCCCTATAATTAAGGTTCAAATACTTGCAACACTGACTCTAGGAAGTTTTGGTAGGATGGTAGTCTCCCAACTTCATTCATGTGGGATGTATTCCAAGACCCTCAGTAGATACTTGAAACCTTGGATAGTACTGAAACCTATAAATACTATGTTTTTCTATACACACATACCTATAATAAACTTTAATTTATAAATTAGGCACAGTAAAAGATTAACAATAACTAATGGTAAAATAAAATTATTATGATATAGCGTAATAAATGTTTGAATTTGATCTTTATCTCTCAAAATATTTTATTGTACTATAACTGTACTCATCTGTTTTAGGACTGTAACTGAAACTGTGGATAAGTGGGGAATATTGTATAGTTATATCAGATCAAAGATAACTGAGAATTCAGCCAAGCACTGTGTGGTAGACCAAGAATATAGACTTTATTGTTGAGTTTGCAAGTAGTAAGCAATCTGTAGTGAGGGGATGCAGCTGGCTTGGAGAATAGAAGCTTGACATAAAATTTTCAGAGTCATATGGCCAGCTTTGGGGCTGAGTGACTATGCACAAAGCCAACAACAACAACAACAACAACAAAACAGGGTCAGTGGATTCTCGAGGTAAGATGGATCATGTTAACTCATCTCATTTAAGGAGTTTTTTACATGTCTGAGTGCAGAGTGACTGATCAGCAAAGTCATGCCTGGAGCCCTGAAAGCTTCACCATGCTGTCACTATGCGTGTTCTGTTGTTGTCTGTCCTATGTTCTTTAACAGAGCAAAGAAAATGTACATTAGTACAAACCTGACCTGCCCCATTATTTTATTCATCAGTGTGAACTCAAGACCACTGCTGCCAGTTGAGCAGAATGAGTCAGGTACTCAACAATCCCTTTTTGAATGAACTAGTTTCTGTCAGATTCTTTTGCCAATACTGAAGTTTGAATAAGGCACATACTATAAAAAAGAAATCAAAATTTAATAATCATCTGTTTCAACTCTTCTATTTAGTAGGTAAGAAGAAAAAATTCTTAGTATTTGTATTCCTTCCTAGATTATATATACTTTGCAATATTGATCTCAGATGGCATTTGAGTTATATAATACCTTCTCTGCTCCTAAATTTTCTTTCCATAAAAGTTCACAGTTTTCTTAAGATTTTTCTTCCATATATTAGTTTCAATAGCATGTCAATGATATAATAACTACTTCTAACTCAGGGCCATTTTATTTTGCTATGTTCTCTATTACATTACAAAGCTGCAAAACTTTAAATTGCATTTCCAGAACCCCTGCAGCGTATTTCCAGACTAGATTTTACCTTAACGGGGACTCAAGCTAGATTTGAAACACAGAAAAAGGGCAGTCATAGTATTTTTGTTCCTCTAGTAGGAGGAAGCAGACCTATGAGCATTGTTAGATGTGAAGTTTTGCAGTTGCCCTTTGTTCTTTGTTTGATGGTTTGTTTACTTGTTTTTTCATAAAAGTCGCTAACCTCTAGGTGATGTGGTAGCTGATTTTGGTACCTACCATCTCTCTCCATGCTATGGACTGAATTATTTATTTCCCAGAGACATATATTGAAGCCCTAATTGCCAATGTGACTGTATCTGCAAATCGGGTCCCTGGGAGATAATTAAAGTTAAATGAGGACATATATGTGGAGTCCTAATCTGATGAGACTGTGGCTTCATACAAGAAGAGATTCTCTCTCTCTGTCTGCCATGCGAAGGCACAGCAAGAAGGCTGCCATCTGCAAACCAGGAAAAGAGCCCTCACTAGAACTCCCCCATGCTGTCCAGCAGTCTGATCTCAGACTTCAGCCTCTAGAACAGTGAGAAAAGACACTTCTGTTGTCTGTCATCCAGTCTATGGCATTTTATTATGGCAGACTGAGCTAACTGATGCGCTTCCTGTAAGCTAGCAAAACTCTGATTCTACTACCTGCCTCCCTTGGCTTTGGTTTCTCCAACATTTTTGGTGTTATGGCAACATATCATATTACCCTGAAATACCTTGAGCAGTTCCTGTATTTTTAAGTTTGTCTATAAAGTCCTCAACTACACACAGCGGCAAAATTGGATGGGTTCTCATGGATTAAGAATATTTCTGTTTGACAGTGTGAAAACCTCGTTATTTCTCAAATGAAGTCTTTTTGCTCCCTCTTCAAATCAGAACCAGTACTACAGAAGACCGATTTTAATGATCTTTTAAACAAATATCTATCATTAGGAAATGGATATAAATTTGGTTCTTAGACATCTTTAGAGTATAAAAACCAGAGTTTCAAGAAAACATAATAATGAAAATACACTTAGATCAAATATTACATGGTTTAAAGATTCTGTCATACTTCTCTCATTAATGATGACCTTAAACAGTAAAAAATAAAGTGAATATTAAAAGACTGATGTGCTCAAAGCTATAAATTTTAAATTATTCCATTCTTCTGCTTGCCTTCCATCATTCCTTCCTTCTATTTTTGTTCCTTTTTTGGATCCCCCTACTATTCTCATAAAGTGTCAGTGTGGACAACTGATCAGAAAACTCAAAAATCTTTTGTTAAACAGCTTATATACTGTAGGACAACCTTTTTTATGGCTTAAGCAATATCATCCCAGTGAATATTCCTTTTCAGTTCTCATTCCAAATATTTAGGCCATTCTCCTCTGTTCAGTGATTAACACCATCCTATGGCTAATGAATAAATGAAGATAATTTAAAAAATTAACAAACAATTCTGATATATATTTATGTTCATTCCATGAACTCTGAGCCCAAATGAAAAGATACTGAAATAGGATATATGTTGAGTCAGAGTCAATGTTCGAACTCTGTGTTCAATTTAGACAAATCATTCTTTCAGGTTTTGCTGTTGCTTCATCAGTTCGGTAAAGCTAATGACATTTACTTTGCTATGTTGATGTAATGATCAACTGATATAATATGAGATAAAGAGATAAGTGACACCTGATAGCTGGAGATGACTGGGCACCAACTGGGAAGCTTTGGTGTTCCTAAGTGGCTCTGGCCTCCCAGCTAAGCCACAGTGCTTCTCAGAACACCAACGTCAGATAAGGCCAGCCATGATCATGATGGAGTAAGACAAAAATGCAGTCTACTCTGTAATCATGTTAGAGCACAGACAAAACCAAAAAATTTCTCCATACCATGAAATTAATCAAATATGTACCTCCATCACCTTTCTGACTAATGTGAATAGAAGCAAGACAAAAATTCAGTCTACTCTGTAATCATGTTAGAGCACAGGCAAAACCAAAAATTTCTCCACACCATGAAATTAATCAAATATGTCTCTTCATCACCTTTCCTGACTAATATGAATAACAACCACAAATTTATTTATTACAGTTTTAGGTCTACTTCATTTCTACCCACTTCTCCATAAAAATTATGATACTCTAAACATGCAGCTATCTTCTCTTCTGCCAATATCCAATCCAGAGTCAGGCCCCAGTCTGTTGAACCCTTCCCCAAATCATTGAACACAAGTGCAAATGTGTACTGTCATTTATTGCAGTAAGTCTACCAACCTCCCTTTGTCTGACATTGTGTGGGTCCCTGAGATCTTCAACTGGAGGGAAATGACATGTGCATAAAGGAAATAAATCATAATAACATATCACTAACATTAGTTTTATTTAATTTCTCTTCACATACCAACTAATTCCATTAGATAAAATGTTGAATGCCAGACATTACAGAAAGTGTCCTGGTACTCATTCTCAAAAATGGTATTTTCAATATTTTATTAATAGAAATATTTGCTATATGTGCTTTTATATTTATTTATTTTCAGGTTAAGAAAGTTCCATTTAATTACTAATTAAACGAGCTTTTCATCATCAATGGATATTGAAAGTTATTAAATAATTACAAGCGTGTGACTTACAATGCAGTTTTTTTCAGTGTTATAAACAAAACTTATTTTTGAATGTTAAAACTCCCTTTAAGTCCTGGAATTCATTTAACCTGGTGGTGATATATCATACTTTCTTTAAAAATATATTCATAGATTAACTGTTTTATTATAGTTTAGGTTTTTACAACTATGGTTATGAATTAGAACAGCCTTGGAATGTGCCACTTTATCTTCTGTTATTGAGTGAAGTGTGAATGAGTTTTTTTTTTTTTTTTTTTTAATCTGGGCCTAGATTTTCATTTGTAGAAAGCTGTACATTTGTAACCCTACATCTACAAATAGGATTGAATTGTTTAAGTTTTACATTTCTTGTTTGTCAATTTAAGTAATAGCTTTTTTTCCGTATTTATCTGGTTCAACTTTATATTCAAATGTATTGAACAAAAGTTTTAAATTTTATATTTTTTATTTCTGATGATCTATTGTACTATCCTCTTCTGTATAAATGAAATTATTCATTTGTGCATTTCTTCTATTTCACATTCCCATTAACAGTTGTTTTACTATTACCAAATACCCAACTTTTGTCGTTTGTAATCCTCTCAATTGTATTTATATGACATTTTTATTCATTTGTCCTCTGGTCTTTATTATTTTCTTTTTTCTTTGCACTTAATTTGTTATTTTCTTTTAGTTTCCTAAGATAGATTATTTGACCACTGATATTCTGCTTTTCTTTTTTATTTTGCATCTAAAGTTCACAGGCTAAAGATTTTTTTCTAAGTATGGCCTTAGCTCTGTGCCATAAGTTGTGATACCTAGTAATTATTATCCTGTAGTTTCAGGTGTTTTCACTCCATTGTGATTTTTCTTTGACCTGTACATTATTTGGTAGTATATTTCTTAATGTGTAACGATGTGTGGGATTTTAGTGTCATCTTTGATATTGATTTCTAGTTTAATTGCATCATGATTAAAGACCATGGAATGATTCATGTATGAGAGTGGCAGAGTTACTTGTACACAACGCTCCAGGGAGATCAGTACCGGTAAGAGTTTGGTGATTGCTACATGTAGTAATGTGGAGTGTAATGCTAAACTTCAGGTTGGTGATTGCTGCATGTAGTAATGTGGAGTGTAATGCTAACCTTCAGGTTGGTGATTGCTACATGTGGTAATGTGGAGTGTAAAGCTAACCTTTAGATTGGTGATTCCTGCATGTAGTAACACGGATCGTATGCTAATTTTGATGCAGCCATCCCAGGACATGATGGAAGATAATTGCTATTATTTGCAACAGAGTATCCTTAATCATAGTGGTAAAATTACCTCACTTAATTTTCATAGCTATATATTATTATAATTCAATCAAATTTTACTTTTGAAAT
>NW_016107777.1:1139139-1151162 GCF_001604975.1 Cebus imitator
AGTATTTTAGGAAAATATTTTCATTTTATTATTTAGATTGAGACTGCCTAGACTGAATAATAAGGATGTTTAATTCTTAGTTATTTCAAATTGTACAGAAGTAGTAAGCCATAATTAACTCTCAAAATGAAAGATCTGTGTTTTGCCCATTTTGTTGCATACTTCAAAAATATTTAATCAGAACCTTAAAGTATCCAGAAATGTTCATTTTCAAATACTGATTGGTGTTTCCAATCAATCTTTTCCTGTATTAATCATTATTCTACACAATATCTTTGAATTAACAAATTCATTGAGAATTTAATTCCTGTTCTTAGTGAGCTTAGGACCTCACCCAAATCACAGTAATGCACAAAATTAATCAAGTATTTATTCCATAATGATTTTCTATGACCCAATATATGAGATGTACCATTTAATGTTTTGACTCACTTTCAACTAGGTCTTCAATATTCTAATAAATGCTGTTTAATTTAAACTTAAATTCTAATAGGGCTTGTACTAAAAGTAAAGTTAACATAAGAATTATAGTTAATATAAAGTAAGATAACAGAGGCAAAGTTAACACAATGTAATTGTTCATTCACATAAAAATAAAATAAAGTGATACATGTGATTTTCCCTTAAACATGCAGATGATAGAAATTTCATTTAAGTAAAGTTGTCATAATCAGAAACAAATTCATCATAAAAATTTCACTCTAAATGCAGGAAGAGATTCTAACTAAATGATACTGGATTTTTTTTTTTTTTTTTTTTTTTTTTTTTTTATAAATATTTTTTCTATTTCCATTTTATCTATTTGTATTAGTTCAACTAAAATATTTAAAATATATCAACAGTATGATATTGGAATGAATTTTTCTTTTTTGTGAAATACTTTCATCAGACCATAATTCTTCACTGGGAGGAATTAAATTTATTATTTAAAAATCTTAAAGCTTATATATTTTCAAAGTTCACACATATGCACATATACTCACACACATATACATACAGAGTAACAGTACATTATTATAATTTCTTTAAAGTCCATTGGTCATATGCTATCATTAAAGGTATTATGGGTTTTGGGGGTTTGGTGGGAGTATACTCTAAAATCAATAAATATAAGCACTTTTATTTTGTCTCTCTTTAATGTAGCATAATGAATTTTCTATTCCAGTGATTCCATTTCATTACATAATTTACATAAACACTATAGTTATCATATCAGGGAAACACAGCTGCTAATTCTCACTGCTTCAGATTAATGTTCCATACACACATCCTGTCCATGATTAATGTATCATAAAACTTAAAATGATTTAAATTAAAATACATTTTCACGAAGTAAATCTGATCACATTGTCTCACCACAATTGGGAAGACCACTAATGGTCTGTAGGACAAAGGCTAAATAATTGTACAGACGAATAAGCAATAAATATCCAGGGAAGGTTTACAAAGGGTGTGCAGCATATTCTCACATAACATATCCCGGTCACCCTAAGATTCAAATCTGAAGATAGAAATGAAAACTCAAGGATTAGGTCAGCTCTAACGAATGTACCTGAAATGACATCAATGTGTCAGTTACCTGAAATTGAAGAGCAGCAACTCTAAAAATATTACATAGCAACTAGAAGTTTATTATCAAATATTTATTCACTCAAATACTAATTCATTTCAGTGGGAAATTATTATCAGAAAAAGAAATATGCAAAAATATAATTAGGAAAAATTTGAGTAACAGATATAACTGTATATTTTATAATATAACGTATTATGTGCCACATATATAATATTATAAAATATAATTATATATCAATTAAATTTGGGGGGAATAAGAAAATATGTGTATTTTAAATTGCGTATAGAGGAGTCTTCAATAAGTTTATGGTAAATGCATATTATGAAAAAAACTGCATGGATTTCAAAATTCTTTTGTACCAAAATAAATTCATATTCTCAAGAGTGGGGGTATGAAAAAAGTAAAAGATAAAATTCAAATAAATAAACTGATATTAATTTGTTATAACGTGTCTTAACAGAATCTAATTTGAGGCACTAAGGAGGATCGATTTTCAAAGAGTCCCTATCAGAGCAACGTGAACTCTGCTAAAACTGAAGCACAAGTGAACATCAAATTTATGATAAAACTTGGGTAAGAACAGTGAAATTACCGATGCCTTACAAAAAGTACACAGGAGCAATGTCTCCCACCCTAAATTAGCAATTTACAAGTGGATAACTTTCCACTTTAATAGGAAAGAACCCAGAAAATCTTAACTAGAGAGTTCTTCTTCACTACGAAAATTCTCCTGTTCATTCTCATCAAACACGGACAATTTGGCGAGCGTTTCAGTGAGAAATCATTAGGCATCCAGCTTAGAGTCTAACTTGGGTCCTTCTGACTTCTTTTTGTTTTCTGGTCTTAAAAAATCCTCTTGGGCCTCTGTGATGGTTAATGTTAGGTGTTAATTGGATTGGACTGAAGGACGCCTAGGTGACTGACAGGTAAAGTATTGTTTCTAGACATGTCCATGGGGGTTTTACCAGAGGAGATTGACTTTGGATCAGTGGACTGAGAGAGGAAGACCCATCCTCAATAGCTGGGTAGAGGCCATCCAACAAGCTGCCAACTCTGCCAGAACAAAGCAGGTGGGAGAAGGTGGGAGAAGCTGGCTTGCTAAGTCTTCTGGCTCTCACCTTTCTCCTTTGCTGGATGCTTCCCTCTATTTCTCCTGCCCTTGGACATCAGGTTCTGGGTGCTTTGACCTTTGGACTCTTGACCTTACCCAAGTAGTTTGTTGGGGGCTCTGAGATCTTTGGCCATGGACTGAAGGCTTCACTGTTGGCTTCCTTGCCTTTGAGGATTTGGGTGGACTGTGCCACTACTGTTTTTTTTCTTCCTCAGCTTGCGGATGCCCTATACTGGGACTTCACCTCCGGTTGTGTGAGCCAGTTCTCCACAATAAACTCCCTTTCATATACATAAATATCCTATTAGTTCTGTCCCTCTGGAGAACCCTGAATAATACAGCACCCAATTTTCTCTAGTTACAAGTGTAAAAAGACTGCATGGTAAATTCTCAGAGCCTCAGTTGTTTGGGGATGGACTCATTGATGGCTGATATCATCACTACAAATGTGTCCTGAACTTGATGGAGCTTATCTTGAAAAACAAAATCCATATTTTTTACTTTTATCTTTTGATTCCATTTTTCCATGAAGTTTTTGAAGTTCCCTTGTGTGTGTGTGTGTGTGTGTGTATATATGTGTATAATATATATACACACCCATTTTTAAAAATGGCTGTTAGAATGAGTATGGAAAGGCTTAATTTTAAGACTTCATGGTAACTTTTTTCCTTTCAGAACTAAGATCTAACTGATGTAGGAGAACCTTTTTTTTGTATTTGGGAATTTTCCACACATTGTCAGACTGGTGATAGTGTGCCCATCAACTAATTAGTGAAAAACAAAAGAAAAAAAAAACACCTATGATCACAGAATTGTATAATTACAAAAGGTGAATGAAAAACATTAATGTTTTTGAATGTAGTTTAAATACTGACCATACTGACCTTATTAGGAATGAGAACCTGTACATTTATTTGATATGATTATAAAATTATGAATAAATTAACTTGTCTTCCATGAAACACATACATTCATTGAATATGATCTACTAAAAAAGGTGTGCATATTTTTAAGATTTAACACATGTAGGGCAGGCAGGGTGGCTGACACCTGTAATCCCGGAACTTCAGGACACCAAGTGGGAAGACCACTTGAGGCCAGGAGTGGGCAAAATATCAAAAATTATATGGGCTTGGTGGTGGGCACCTGTAAGCCCAGCTACCTGGGAGGCTGAGGCAGGGAGATTACTTGAGCCCAGGGGTTCCAGATTACAGTGAGCTATGGTGATGCCACTGCACTCCAGCCTGGGCGACAGAGCCAGACCTTATGTCTTAAGTAATAAATAAATAAATAATAAAAAAGTTACCTCTACTAATTGGCTTTTAACATGATTAACCAATTAATCAACCCTAAGAGGCATTATCACTGTTTTAAAAATGAGGAAACTGAGGCTCAGACTGTATACATAGTTAACCCACATCTATACAGCTAGCTAAATTGCATAACAATGTATCAAATCCTGTTATTAAAGGCTTTGCAACTCACATCGTTCTTACTATTATGCCACTACATTCTTACAATTATGGAGGCTAAAAACATAACTGCGTAATCTGGTAGGAACTATTTAATAATTCCTATATTAAGATAAAGTAATCATCTAGAAAATGAGTTTAAATAATTTCTGCCTTAATTGCAGTTCATTTTGTCCTTTTCTGTCTTCTTTGAAAATGAAAGTAATTCATTTCACATTCATTTAATGTAATTTTTATATAAAGAGCCCCTGTTTTTCTAAAAATTAAGTTATCCTTCAAATTGTTTTGGCTTTAAAAATGAACAGGCTTTGTTCATAGATTCTATCTCAACTGTGTATATGTATGTAATCTTCACTATGTGCTGTCCTTCTAGGCTGTCTCAAACTTCTTTCTATATCCTGGCTACTTGGTGCTATATACTGCATTATTCATTCTGCTAATTCATGCCAAAATGATTCTTATGTATGTATACATTTTGGCACTGAGAGTTTTTCAATTAATTTCCTTGTCATCAAGTTAAAGCATTTTGTGTGTTTTGTAAGGGTGCAATTTTCCAGTCTGCCAAATATGTTTTGTTTTGTTTTTGTTACCTCCAAGGGCAAGCTTCCTCTGGAGCCACATAACATCACCATGTTAATTGGAAAGGATATCATACACAAGTCAAACACTTTACGTTAGGATGAATGAATAACTAATTTTAAATCACAGAAACTCTATTCAGTCTGAGAAGATATTGAAAAGACACATCATCTTTATTCACTAGCCCAAACCTAGTGAAACCACAGAAGTAAGAAATAAATATGGATAAAAACATTAAAGAAAACACTATTAAAAATCTCCTTGAAGATAGAAGGCCTCTGTGGTTTGGTGTTAAGCAGAAAATCTTGGCCCAGAGTTTGAGGGCCCAGTGCAATGGGAAGGGTTTGATGCCCTTTTATCTTCACTTTGTACTGGGTACGCCATTTCCATCCTTTCCACTTTGTGGTAGAGGAATAGTGTCAAGAACATGACCAGTCTGAATGTTTACCCTATTTACACAGTAGCCTGACATAGTTTTATGAATATTGGCAGAAGACCAAGACTCAGGGCAAGAAACCAAGGTCAGTTTATTACCCATAGCAACAGGAACAGACAGAGGATAATCATTTTCTTGCTATTTCCCCAAGGTCTGATTCACAGGGCAATGTCACAAGGGCCAGATGACACAGCAAGGACAGGTAATACCTGCCTGTGTGGTGTGTTGCATGACACTTGAGTTTAGGAAACCTGCGTCTTTGTACTGAGCTGTGGACAAACTTTCCCTCTTCACTAGGTGAGAAACATTACCTCTTATTTTCCAGGACATAAGCCAACCTGCCTTTTACTCTAAAGGGAGACACTTTCATCTTCTTTTAAGGCTGTTCACCATGCGGATGTCCTTGAAAAGGCATTCCAGAATGAGGGCAGTCAGTGCCTTTGCTCATAATATAGGCATAAATGTGAGGGACCCATTGAGTATTGTATCTCAATTGAGAGTAGCAGAAGTTCAGAGTCGCAGAGTGATAGCAAGTGAAACAAGAATCAAAATTGGGTGGAAAGCAGATTTTGTTTCATACAAACACATTATCTACTCCTGAGTGTCCCTGGACACCACTTCCTCATCCTGAGTCCGGAGCCATTAAATCAAGAGATAAGGGAGCGCTAAGAAAGAATCCAATTTAAGGTACGTAAAAACTAGAACAGGCAATTAAAATCTAAAGAAAACCAGGGTAACAACATTAATATCAAACAAAATACAAGTAGAAAAATAGCTTCAAAGGCAGAGAGGGACATAATGCAGATTTCAAGAGGCAGTGGATTAAGAAACTGGGACAGTAATTGACAGATACACACACAGCGATACGGCTCTAAAACACAAAAGGAGAGCCTTGAGTTAATGCATGCAATATGTCTGGTCTTCTTCTAAACTATTTAAAACTACCAATTCTTTTAATAAAGTCAGTAACCCTATGACTTAGGTTACTATTATAAGGTTCCTTTTTGAAAATTAAAAACGATACAAAGAGTTAAATAATATGTCCAAGCTAACATACTGATCACTTTTGTCAGATAACTGTCTTGAAAACAAAAGTAGCTAACCCTCTCACAGATGAGTGAAAATGTCATGTGTATCTTTCTGTACCTGACCTATGTTACTTAATATAATCTTCCCTAGGCTCATTCCTGTTGCTGTGAGTGACAGGATTTCATCCTTTTTTTGTGACTGAATGGTATTCCATTGTGTGTGTGTGTGTGTGTGTGTGTGTGTGTGTGTTTGTGTGTGTGTATGTGTGTGTGTGTGTGTATTATTATGAGCCAACTAAAAATAAAAGAGGATCCTTTTAAATTTCTCAGTATAGTGCCTATAATTATAAAGGTATTCAATAAATGTTAGCTCTTATTTTGTGATTCAAAACACTTGCTTAGTATAGTACACCAATACCGTTACTAGCACTATAGTAAAAACATTTTGATGAAAATTATGCAGTAATCTTTTAAAAAGAAGTTGTTTCCAGTTTTCTTCTCTTGGCACGATTAAGTTTAACTTATTTTTTTGATTTATGTAGTTTAATTTGGATCATAAATTACCAGCTATATTTACTTTCTACATAATATAAACTTAAAACATCATATCTAGTAAGTTTCTCCTTTTCTTTCTTATTACCAATTAGAATGGATGCATACATCACTTATCACAACTAATGCTAAAAGCTATTGTTGAAAATTGCACCTAAGACTTGTGCTTCTTTTAAAACTTCTTCTGTGAAAATTTAATAGGAACACAAGATACTTTTAAAAGTCTCTAAACTTTTTAATAATTTGAGACATAAAAATCTATTCCCACACATACATGTGAAATTACCACTGATTTTTAGCGTAGCAGATAAGTACTCTCCCGGGAATATTTGGACAAAGAACAAAGCAAATCCAATTCTTGTTTATCCTTGTCATTACTTTTAAACTCCACATACTAAGGAATAAAGAATACATGATGATCTCAACAGATGCAGAAAAATCATGCAGCATACCTAATACTCACTCACTCATTCTCAAGAAAAATGCTCAGAAAAGTAGGATTAAAAGAGAGTATCCTCAATCTGACAAAGGGCATCTACAAAAAGTTACCTACAACTAACATCATAATTGAAGGCTAAGCTAAGACCAAATGCTTTCCCTCTATGATAAAGAACAATGCAAGGTATCTATCCTTTTTTTTTTTTTTTTTTTTTTTGAGATGGAGTCTCACTCTGTCACCAAGACTGGAGTGCAGTGGCACAATCTCGGCTCACTGCTGCAATGCAACCTCTGCCTCTCAGGTTCAAGCCATTCTCCTGCCTCAGCTTCCCAAGTAGCTGGGACTACAGGCATGCACCACCACGCCCGGCTAATTTTTTGTATTTTTAGTAGAGATGTTTCACTGTGCTGGCCAGAATGGTCTCGATCTCCCGATCTCGTGAGCCACCTGCTTGGCCTCCCAAATGTGAGCCACCATGCCTGGCTGATATCTGTTCTTACTATTTACACTCAACATAGTGTTGGGCTTTCAGGCAGAGAAAGGAGGCAAGGGAAATAAACATAAGGAAAAGGTAAAACAGTCTTTATTTGCAGACGACATGATCTGTATAAAAAGTCCTAAGAAATACACACAAACATGCACACAAATACTGGAACTAATAAAACAGTTTTGTAAGGTCACAGGATATAGGATCAATATACATAGACATAATTATATACTCCTAACAATAGACAATCAAAAAAAGTAATCAAGAACACAATCCCATTCACAAAAGAATCAAAACGGATGAAATAAGCATAAATTTAACAAATACACACTGAAACTACAAAAGTTGCTGAAAGAAATTAAAGATTAAATACATTGAGAGATATCCACATTTATGAATTGGAAGACTCAATTAAAAAAAATTTTTTGAGATAAGGTCTTACTCTGTCACTCAGGCTGAAGTGGTGCAGTTACAGCTCACTGCAGCCTTGAACTCCTAGGTTCAAGCAATCCTCCTGCATCAGCCTTCCAAGCAGATGGGACTACAGGCATGCACCACCACACCCAGCTTAATATTTATAATTTTTCATAGAGATGAGGTCTAGCTATATTGCATAGGTTAGTGTTGAACTACTGGCCTCAAGTGATCTTCCTGACTCACCTCCTCAAATGCTGAGATTACAGGCATTAGCCACTGTGCCCAGCCTGGAGTAAGAATTTTTAAGATCGTGATTCTGTTCAAATTCGTGTAAAGATGGAAAGCAATGCCTATCAATTCTCAGGAAAGTCTTTTTCAGAAACAAGCAAGTTGACTCTAATTAAAACAGTGAACAGCATAGTGACTACAGTTGTAATAACATATATTTTGATAGCTATTTAAAAAGACACATTTTATCTGTTCTCATCACAAAAATTGATGGCACAATAGATATATTAATATGTTTGATTTGGTCATTCCATATACATATATCAAAACATTGTATTTCATAAATAGATGAAGTTATTATTCATTAACTAAAAATAAAGTAAAAATAAAACAATGTAGTGCTGGTATAGTATGACATTACATACTTATACAGACAGACATTTAGACATTTAGATTAATGAAAAAAATTGAGAATCTAGGTATAAATCCTTACATTTAGGATCATATAATTTTTTTGTTTTTTTTGAGACAGTTTTACTTTGTCATCCAGGCTGGAGTACAATGGTGCAATCTCAGCTCACTGCAACCTCTGCCTGCTGGGTTCAAGCAATTCTCCTGCCTCAATCTCCCAAGTAGCTGGGACTACAGGCATGCATCACCATGCCCAGCTACTTTTTGTATTTTTAGTAGAGACAGGGTTTCACCATGTTGGCCAGGGTGGTCTTGATCTCTTAACCTTGTGATCTGCCCGCCTCGGCTTCCCAAATTGCTGGGATTACAGGCGTGAGCTACCGAACCCAGGCGAGGGTTATATCAATTTAAGATTTATGGTCAACTGATTTTTTTACAAGGATGCCAACTCGCATACCAAACATTGACTTAAAGTGAATGTATCCCCAACTTTAAGAGTTAAAACCCAGCACTTTGGGATGCCGAGGTGAGTGAATCACTAGAACACAAGAGTTCAAGACCAGCCCAGGCAATATGGTAGAACCTCATCTCTACAGAAATTAGCCAGGTATGTTGGTGTGCACTTGTGGTTCCAGGTACTTTGGAGGCTGAGATGGGAGCATTGCTGGAGTCTGCGAGTGGAGGCTGCAGGGAGCGGAGACCATGCCACTGCACTCCAGTCTTAGTGACAGAGTGAGACCCATCTCAAAACATTTTTAAAAAGAATTAAAACTATAAAGCTTTTCAGAAAAAAAAAACAGAAGTAAATCATTGTGACCTTTGGTTAGATGATGACATCTTGGCTATGAAACCAAAAACACTATCAATAAATGAAATAATTGACAAACCTCATAAAACCACAAAACGTCTGCAGGTCAAAAGACATTACCAAGAATGTGAAAAGACTGGTCACAGCTTGAGAGAAAAATGTTTCAAATGATATATCTGATTGAAAAAAAAAAAAAAAACAACTGCCAGAAAACATAAAGAAGTATTGTAATTCAATAATAAGACCTAAAATAATCCCGTTGAAAATAGAAAAATCCAATTGAAATATAAAACATTTGAATAAGTATTTTATTAAAGAAGATATGCAAATTTCTGATAAGCATATGAAAAGATGCTCAACATCATTAGTCCATAGGAAAATGCAAATAAGAAATAAAATGAAATACCACTTCACAGCTATAATTTGTCATGGAGTGTAACAGGTGTTTCCACAACTGGAACTCTCAGACACACTGCTCGTGAAAATGTAAAATGGCGAAGATATTTTGAAAAATGGTTTGGTAGTTCCTAAAAAATTTAACTGTAAACTTACTTTATGACTCAGCTATCCCACTGTTACAGAAACAAAAACATATGGCAACACATAGACTTGCATGGAAATAATCATAGAAGTATTATTGACAATAATCAGAAAGTGGAACCTAACCAATTTTCATTTCCTGGCAAATGGATAAACAAAATGTAGTATATCCTTGCAATGAAATACTATGCAGCAATAAAAAGGAACAAAGCACTGAAACATGCTGCCACATAGATGAAACTCAAAAAAAGTGACACTTAGAAGAATCCAGACACCAGAGATCAGAAAGGAAAATTTACAGAGACAGAAAGTAGATTAGTGGTTGCCACGAGGTGGGGATGGGAACCAAGAATGTCTGCACATGAGCCTGAGATTTCTTTGGGGATAATATACATGTTCTAAGATTAGATGGTAGTGAAGGCTGCACACATCTATAAATTTACTTAACTGTTTGTGAAATGGGGTGAACTTTATGGTATATCAATTATCTAAATGTAACTGTTAAAATTGCATGTGTTATTGTTGATTAGGATAGACCAATTAACTATCAAATGTTTGAAAAAATACACTAATGACCAAGTAGGCATTTAAGTAGAATAGCATTTGAGGGATGCTTTTTAAAATTGAATATTCTGGAAATATTTCTGTGGTTTTTAAAACCGAATTTGATGCTAACAATACAAATAATATTGAGGATTGATTTTGAATTATATGATCACGCTAATCATATTGGTGCTTATCTCACCATGAAGCTGCCACATTTCCCTGGTATCTACATAGCACAGTCATGAGTGGTGTTTGCTCTGAAGCTTAATACTCTATCTTCACATCCTTGTTTTTCCACTCACCAATGAGATGAACTCCAACAAATTGCTTAATTTCTCTGTCTCTTAATTTTCCCTCTGAAAATGTGGATCGGTACTTGTCAAATAGAGTCATTATGGGAATTATAGGAGCTATCCCATGTAAACCTCTTTGAACACTCTTTGGCCTTCAGAAGGCCTCAGTAAGTTTTGGCTATCATTTTTAAATGTCTCTGAGATTTTTCAGCCCTAAGGATTTATAGATTCACCCACAGAAGCGGTTTCTTAATTACTTTGAGAGCTTTCTTGGCATTCATAGGATGTCTGATCTCTCATGCGGAGAACTGGCAGCTAAGGTGATTGTTTCTTGGATTGAATAACAGTCCTTTTCAAAGGCACTATTACACTCCATACACTCCAAACTGTCTTTTTCAAATAGGATTGAGTAGAAATCCTGACAACAATTGGTTTCTAAAAATCTTTTATTCCTGTAATTTATCATCTTTTTTCCCTTAAGTACATATGTCTTCTGTTCAGTCCATCTAGAAAATTGTGAATATGTTCTGGGCCTTTAACTCTAGAAAGGTAATATAAAAGTACAGATGTGAAGGATTTGAATTTATTTTGTTTATTAAGTGGCTTTCGTTTGGTTTAATATCTTTTTTCAAAAAGTGGGAGAAGCTCACATTTTTTTCCTCTTGTTGTTAATGGTACACAAAGAGAAAACAATCAAAATAAATAAGCAAAATATAAGTTTATCTTGGCTAATGACTAAGGAAAATGCATACTTAGGAAGCCACATGTGTATGTGACTGGAGTTGATATTCAGGAATTCACTTCACCACTTCCCAAGAGCTCACACTGTGACTAACACTCACATTTTTTGGACTTTCTATAAAGGTTATTTTGTAACACATTTAAAAGCTTCATTGTGAAAACATAAACCTTTGATTTTTTTCAAAAACAATCTTGCATTTTCACAAACGGAATGTGAGTCAAAGTCATAAACACTGTAAAGCTGGGACAATTGAAAACAGCTTTACTTTACTCTACCATTTTCCTTCATCTTCTGACCAAATCCAGAGGACCTGCTACAGGACTCTGAAGCAGAGGTACTAGATAAAAAAAATCCTGGGGCC
>NW_016107777.1:1151481-1170936 GCF_001604975.1 Cebus imitator
ACCAAACTCCTGGGTGCCTGAGTCACAGCATGAAACGTTGACTGATGTGTATTTTATTACACTGCTATGTGAGAAAGAGGTAAACTTTTACTGTGCCAAGTTGCTGAGATTTAGGTATTGTCTTACTGCAATACTTACCTTAATGCCGACTGACATAAGTCATTTTGTAATTTCTGTGAAAATTCTGACCCATTCTTTTCCAGGGCAACAACAAACATGATTTCAGGGTCAGGAACACTGGCAGCAGCACTGTGGTCCTGGGGCAGGTCACGGGGAGAAGAATAAATTCTTACCAACATGAAAATGGGAATATCATTCTTTCCTTTGTGAATATGCATTGCATCAGCATCCCTAGTTTCTTTAGCTCCACCACAATGACGTTATGAGGTAGGTGTTATATAAATAAGCCAAAGATAGCTTCTATTTTTTTTGCCTCCAGGTTACCGACTTCTTGATGTCAGGCTGAGAACCATTTCCTCAAAAGCCCGTTGGCACCAAACTCAAATTTGTAAACATCCAATTATTGTTTTTTTTAAAAAATAGTCCAAGCAAGCAATTTTTTTTCCATTAGCAACTGCCTGGTTTGCATAACCTACGAAACCTCACCCAACAGCTGTTACCTGTTAATGACAACGGGCCTTGCAGTATTAAGGCCCTAAGCCGCTGCTGCCAGGGTGTTCTCTGACCCAGGGACCCCTGCCCTGCTCCTGACATCACCAAGACATATCAGTACTCGTCTAATCACCCTCTACATTGAGTTACCTTCTAGACGGTGACCTGGAACCGTAGCCTCTCAACTGTCTCATACTGTGATGGATTTTTATCGTTTGCAACCTGTTCAATTGCTACCCAATAAAGTTTGTTTGCTACTACCTCTAGTGACCATATCGTTTTCCTTGAGGAGCCCCAAATCCCTTATTCTATATATATCCAATAGATTATCCCATTTATAACCATAAGAATAGAGTCTTTGGGACATTGAGTTGCTGAGGCCACCCTGATCGCTGCCATCCCAAAAGTTGTTTACCTTTCATTCCACATTTATAGAACCCGGATCTTATTCCAGAGTATTTCTTCTCTCTCTAGTATGATAATATCTGATAGATCTAAGTTAATTTGCTACTGACACATTTCTGAATAAGCATGTGACCCATTTCCAACCAAAGACACAGAGCACTAAGTCTGCTGGGAGAGTCTGTGAAAGGTTTCTTTGGTTAACACACAAAAATAAAATCAAGACATAAAGAAGAATCAGGCCTATTCTATTATTGATCATTGCTGGTTCTTCACATGATTCCTGAACTTTCAAAGGCCAGTATTTTGTTACACATTAGCTTGAGAAGAAGATTAAAGACACAAGAATAGAAAGATAGAAAGAACCTTTCTCTTTGATGATGGTGTTAACTAAATTTATCAATCCCAGATCACCTATCCTTATACATATTACAGGAGATCATCAATCTCATTATTTTTACATAATTGACTGGAGTTCTCATATCCTTGCAGGGAAAATTACACTAATTGATATACTTTACTAAAGTTGTATTGCCAATGGGGAAGCAAAGCAATTTAAACCTACTTTATGAAGATGAATACATGAAATTAGCAATATTAGTCTACTGTAGGAATGAAATCACATTTAATTAGATGGAACTGTGGAATAATAATTTGGCCTTGAAATATTTCATTTATTCAGATATTGTGTTGTTTGTGATATTTTTATACTCATAAGGAAGCTAAAGATTTCAAACATATATGACCCATGGAAATAAAAAGTCATTATTATGTGACAAATAAAGTACCTAAGAAAAGAATCCACTTGATGAAGGTCTCAAGTAATATTAGATTTGATCTTGCCCTAATTTTACCATAGGTTCCAGTGTTTTTCTTTTCTGTTTTCTGACCTGAAAAGTAAAACTATTAAGAGTCTACTATTGTTAATTTACTATAATATTATTATTAAGGTATTTTACTGCAAAGCTTACCTATACTCATCTGAAATGTAACAGATATCAAAAATACTTTTCACAACTTAAAGGGAATAATTTTACACGGCCAGTGGGAATGTAAACTGGTACAACCCCTGTGGAAAACAGTATGGAGATTCCTTAAAGAACTAAAGTAAAACTGCCATTCAATCCAGCATTCCCACTACTGGGTATCTACTCAGAGGAAAAGAAGTCATCACATGAAAAAGACACATGCACACGCATGTTATAGTAGCACAATTGCAAAAATATGAAACCAGCCTAAATGCCCATAAACCAATGAGTGGATAAAAACTGTAATATACATACACAATGGAAAACTATTCAGCCAGAAAACAACTAAATAATGGCCTTGGGAACAACTGGATGGAGATGGAGGCCATTAGTCTAAGTGAAGTGTCTCAGGAATGGAAAATCAAATCTTATATATTCTCACTTGTAAGTAGGAATTAAGCTCTAAGGATGCAAAAGGCATAAGAATGACAGAATGGACTTTGGAGACTTGGGGGAAGGTGGAATGGAAGAGTGAGGAATAAAAGACTGCATATTGGGTAGAATGTACACTGCCAGGTGACAGGTGCACCGAAATCTCAGAAATCACCACTAAATAACTTATCCGTGTAACCAAAACTACCCATTCCCAAAAAAACTATTCAAACAATTTTTTTAAGAAAGAAAATAATATAGTAAAAGTATAAGATCCAGAAGCCCAGATGTGGGTAAGGGTTAGATACAAAGCACAGAGTATTCATATTTCAAATAAACCAAAGCAGAACAGAGATTATAAACACTTTTAAAAAATAACTTGTAAAAAAAAGATTTCTTTTCCTATAGTCTACAAAACAGATCAATACAGAACTGTATTTTGTACAGTGTATCATTGTATGTCATCAAATCTAAGATGGACGTTTTTTATCATTTAAATGTTTTACAATTTGGCAATTGAAGGCACTTTAAAAGTAAAGTAAGCAACTTCTTAGTGACATATAAAATAATGGTGCATCATCTGTTCATCTTCAGGTCAATGGAACATGATAATTTAATAGACTGTGAAGTCAAATTTATTTATTCATTCACTCATTCATTCAAATAACAGGAAGGAGCAAACATTTCAATAAGAGAATGGCCCAACTAATTGTTCTGGGCTCCATATCATTTGGTGTGGCTACCATTCTTGTGAAGAGTTCTCCAAATGGATATTGAGGATAATTTCCAAGCCATGAACTTAATAGGTCAAAGAATATGTCTAATTTTAGAGTCAATATGTAAAATATTTGTCTTTTTCAATTGACATTCTAACTTTGGATGATGTGAGAATGCACATATCCCATATTTCTGGGAGCACAATACTTTCATAGGAGTATGATTTTTGTCTTTGTGGCATTCCTTTTTTGTTCTTTTCTTCAGATCTATCTTACTCTCCCCTTTGTAGTCTTCTAGGGTTTTAGGTGAAGTTAGGTTTGATTCACCTCTAGCCCTCGAAGAGGGCAAATGGCCTGTGTGGAGAATCTGATTGTCCAGTCTCACCGGCCTCCAGAGATCAGATAAGGAATCAGACTAAGACAAAACTGAAATAATTAGAGACTTTTTGCTGGGCCAATTAAGAAAATAAAAATAAGAATTTATTTAGCTTTGCTTGTTTGTTTATTTAGTAATCTAAAGTTTATGGGAAGTACAGACTCGAAGCTGCCAGTGGTCCCTATATTCAATCAAACTTTATCTTTCCAATGATGTTTTTCATTTTGCTTTTACTTTGCCAACATTTTCTGGAGCGTATAGCCTGATAATTAGCATTAACTTACCTGTTGATAAAGAACCAATAGTGTCAAACTATATGAATTAATTCTAAGTGAAGTTATCCTTGAATACTTAATCTTTGACAAGTGATTTAATTACTATATATCTCCTTCCTGAGAACCACCTCCTGCCTTTGGAAAGGAGATAAGAAGAGGTAATTAAGAGATTTGCTGTTTACTTGAGATAAGGGTGTGTACAGCAGCTGGGAACACTGCCTGGCATGAGACAAGCATCCAAAGAATGGCAACCATTACAGCTGTTCATTGAGTTGAATAAAATTTAATAACATTTATTTGACACTTCTTGTGCCATGGACGTGGATTTTCTAGTAGCAAGTTTTATTTTGTTTACGGTAACACAAAGCTGACCTCAGTTACTACTAGGCTTTCCCATAGGAAAAATAAATGTCTCTGGTCAGTATTCAGAGAAAACAACAGCGCAAACAACTACAACAACAACATTTTAAGTGAGAAAAATACATTCGGACTGTACATTCTGGCCAACTTTTGTTGGCTGTTACTTGCTCTGATTAGCAGAAAATCTGTAGAGTTTGCTGAAACCAAGTAAGTTTCCCATACATGACAGCATTTCGCACCTGACACCCACTTCAAATCTGAGAGTGAGAAAAATGGTCCTTGTATATACTTTACTCATCATGGAAAAAAACTGTATGACAGAATGTAAGTCATTCTAAGATCACATTATGAGGAACATATGCTAAATATGTCTCATATTACAGAACATCCATCTTTTTAACAAAAAACTTTTAGCAGTCCATAAATATGATTTAAATTTCTCCAAATCATTGAATCTGAATTATTATTTACAAGAAAATACATCAGAAACATACATAAACAGTACAGCATTCAACAGCATAATCGTTTCCTTTTTTTATATTGCAAAGATTAGTTTTAGTATAGTATCAGCTTTTTAAAAAATGTTAGCTGATATGTCCAATAGATTTATTCTTACATATATTCTAAATACCATAGAACTAGAATGAATATTAATTTCTTACAAATGGAAAAATATGGAAAACAACTAGCCACAGCTTATAAATTTAGAGCCATGATATATTATTTGTTCTATAATTTCATACTTAAATTTTTATAAGCCAAATTTCTCAAAATTTCCTTTGTATTCAATTAGAAAATGACATATTTTTCCAAATGTAATTTAGCTTGGGATTTACAGATTTTTGTTTGACTATTTACAGAGAAGAAAAATATTTATTATCAGCAATACATAGGAATTAGATAATATCATGTAGCTTATCATATTATGTGGGAACAATTTTTCCCAGTTTTTACTTTACACCCGGAGGTGTCTCATAGTATCGTATTACTTATCTCCCAAGGCACACACATTATTATTATATTATCATAGGGTTTAATCATATTTCTAAGATAAAAAGCTTCCTCCTTGACATTGTGGTGGTAGGAAAATGATTGTTTTGCATTGTGGAAATGCAGAATAAGCATTTATCTGGGTTGATTCTTTGTTCATTTTAACACATTAAGAACAAAAATGTCTGCAGAATATGGGACATCACATACACAGTGACTGTGGATTTACAAATGTTACATTTCAATGAAATAAGTAGTTCTTTTGATTGTGGATCTTTATTTCACTCAAGCTTGTCCAAAAAGGCTCGCATCCCCCAAGAGAAATGTATCTTGCTTTTAATAGAGAGGATTGGGCTGTGATGTAATATTTCTACTAAAAAGACTGGATGCATCTACTGTTTCCCTATTAAAAATAATTTTATCTGAAATACTGAAACTCTTGTGAGTGTGTTTGCTTATGAGGATTTTAAGTAGCCAATTTAAATGATATAAATAACTGATATCAGGTCTATTAGGTTTTGGCAACTGGTTTCCAAAAAACTTTACAGGAATGATGTAATCTCACCACACACAGAGAGACAAGCACAAACACAGACACAGATTAGATTAGATACTGCTGATATAGACATTATAGTGTACATAATATATCAGAGTAACATGGCTCAACACAGCCAAAAATGTTGTAAGGTTTTTTAACTGGAGATTACACTATGTAAAGGTTAGCAGATAATTTAAAGACCACTTTGTAAAGAATGAGGGCATTCTTAACTAGCTGGATGGCAGAAAATATCTGTACTCACTAACACTGTATTTTATTTTGTAAATAGGACTGAATACTTTATACATTTAGGGCCAAAAGACTATTAGAAATATTTTTCTATCTTGTCCAACTTTCTAACGTGCATGTTTTATTTGATTTACCAATATTTTAAATTGAATAGAGCATGATTACATTTTACTATTTATTTAGTTATTTACTAAAATACTAAAACAATTTTAAAAGCACAAGCATTTTGGAATGATCTTCTAACTTATTAGGAGTCTCAATACAAAAATACTTTCTATGCAAATTCGCATTGAGCAAGTTTCCCGCTTGGTAGGACAGTCTATATTATTGACACAAATTTAAGTTTCTTAAACAAACAGGACTTACTGACTGTATCATCTATGTCTCAGATAGACCATACTGTTAATAATATCTCATAGCTTATCTTAATACATGGGCAACATTTTTTCCCACTGATTGCTTTACACCAGGCATTGTCTAATAGTAGCATATTACTTATCACCCAAGACACATAGATTATTATCATAAAGTTTAATCATATTTCTAAGATAAAAAGCTTCCTCCATGACATTGTGATAGAATTGACTATATCATCTATGTTTCTTGAAAATTTGTATTTGTGAGAATTTTAAAAATATCATTTCTGTTTCATCTGGCAACTATCTGAATTTTTAAATGCTCGCCTTTCTGGACCAGCAATGTTTCACTAAATAACTTAATTTCTTATATCACTCTTCACTTTACATAAGATATCCATCCAACACCACCCTTTCTATTCTCTTGTTTGCATATCCTAATCTGGACACTCCCATTAAACAGGCTGCCTTAATAACCTAATAGTAACTGTTGTTTCTTAATTTGCATATTGAAAACTATTACAAGTAAATTTGTTTTTTACATGAGTTGCTTTCAAATCGTCATATTTATTCTGTCATTTCAGAAATGAGTTTTAGGCCTCTAAATATATGTCTTAATAAATGATTCCGTTCATTTAAATCTTGTTGCTTTAAAGATATTTCATAACTTAATTTAACAATTCTAATCTCACTGTATCATTCATTCAAGGATCCATTCTTCTTCAGTTTATTTCATATTAAGATTCAACAAGCGTTGTGTGCAGTGTTTTACACCTGAAATCCCATCACTATGGGAGCCAGGGGAACCTCTTCCCCTAGAAGAGGCCAGGAGTTCAAGACCAGTCTGGTCAACATGGCAAAAACCTGTCTCTACTGAAAATACAAAAATTAGCTGGGCATAGTGGCACACACCTGTAATCCCAGCTACTTGGGAGACTGAGGCATGAGAATTGCTTGAACCTGGGAAGTAGAGGTTGCAGTGAGCCAATATCATGCCACTGCACTACAGCCTGGGCACAGAGAAAGACTTTGTCTCCCTCCTGTCCCCCTCCCACCCTCCAAAAAAAAAAAATTCAACAAGTATATCTTCTATGCATTTTTCTAGGTTTTTGGGGAAACTGATCAACAAGGTAGGACCAAGGACCAACTAATATCTTAAAGAAGCTAGATAACTTCCTCAAGGAAGAAACGATTTATTTCTTTTGTAATATTTTTATTGATTTGTACAAATGTCATTAAAAATTATCTCTAATCTTGAAATGAGGTGGTGCGAACTCTCCAGCACTTTTTAAAAAAAAATATTTTGGCTATTCTGTTTTGCTTTTTCATGTACATTTTAGAATCAATTTGTCAACTTCTACCAAAAACATACAAACAAACTAGCAAAAAGAAACCCAAATCTGTAGGTGTTTTAGTTTGTTATTGTGTAGAATCTATTGAAAAATTTGGGGAGAAATGGCATTTTAGCAATGTTGAGTCTTCAGAGTCATTAAAATGGTGTATATCTCTCTGAATTTGTTAAGTCATTTTTGATTTTACTCATTGATGTTTTGTCGTTTTTATTTAATGTGGGAAATTGTGTCAAGACAATGTTAACCTCACAAGGGGAGCTGGCATATATTCCTTTCTCTTCTATTATCCAGCAAATTTGGGGTAGAAACTGGCATCACTTTATTTTTCTTAAATGTCTGTTAGAGCCTGCCAGTGAAGCTATCTGGGTCTGGAGTTTTATTCTTGTGAAAGTTTTTAATTACAAAGTAAATTGTATTAAAATATATAGGATAAAAAGATATAAGGCGATTCAAGATATGAATTTCTTCTTAAGTAAGCATTGGTAATCTATGCCTTTGAAATTATTTGTCTATTTCATTTAACATGTCAAATTCATTGAAATTAGTTGTTTGCAACATACTCTCATTATGCTATTAAATAACATCTACAGTGATAGGAGTAATATGTGTCTTCTCTTTTATTTTCTTGAACAATCTCAGTAGAGTCTTGTCTATTATATGGACTGATTTTTTGTAAAACATCTTTTGGTTTCATCAATGTTCTCTATTTTTGTTTTTAAATTTCATTTATTTCTGCTCTGATCTTTAATATTCCCTACTCTTTGCTTCCTTTATATTTAATTTCCCCTTCTTTCTCTAAGTTCTTAAGGGAAAAGCTTAGACTGCTTGCATGTGTTCTTTTGAGACTCATCTAATGTTTTTTTGCCTCCTTTTTAATGAGGTTATTTGTTTTTTGCTTAAGTTCTTTATAAATTCTGAATACAAGACCTTTGTCAGATACGTAGTTTGCAAATGTTTTCTCCCATTCTGTAAGTTGTCTGATTAATCTGTTGATAGTTTCCTTTGCTGTGCAGAAGCTCTTTAGTTTAATTAGGTACCATTTTTCAGTTTTTGTTTTTGCTGTAATTGCTTAGGAGAACTTAGTTATCAATTATTTCCCAAGGCCAATGTCCGGAATGATGTTTCCCATGCTTTCCTCTAGGCTTCTTAGTTTGAGGTCTTACATTTAAATCTTTACTCAATCTTGAGTTAATGTTTGTATATGGTAAAAGATAGGAGTACAGTTTCTTTCTTCTGAATATGGCTAGCCAGCAACGAAATGCCCCACATCAGAGAAATGCAAAGCAAAACAACAATGAGACACCATCTCACACCAATCAGAATGGCTATCATTAAAAAGCCAAAAAACAAAACAAACAAAACAAAACAGAACAGATGCTGGTGAGGCTGTGGAGAAAAGAGAACATGTACACATTGTTGGCAAGAATGTAATTTGTTCAGCTACTATGGAAATCAGTTTGGAAATTTTCCAAAGAACTTAAAACAGAACTAACTTTCAACGCGGTAACCCCTATATTCTGGTATATAGACAAACGAAAATAAATTGTCCAACCAAAAAGACACATGTATTTTCACTGCAGCACTATTCACAAGAGCAAAGACATGAAATAAACCTGGATACCCATTAGCAGTGGATCAGATAAAGAAAATGTGGTACATACACATCATGAAATACTACACAGTCATAAAAAAGAAAATAGTAATTTCCTTGCAGCAATGTGGATGCAGCTAGGGGCTATTATCCTAAGCAAATTAATGCAGTAACAGAAAAACAAATAGCACATATTCTCACTTATAAGTGGAAGATAAACACTGGGCACTCATGGACATAAAGATGGCAACAATAGACACTGGGTCCAACTAGAGTGGGGTGGGAAGAAGGTGGATGAGGATTGAAAATCTAACTGTTAGGTACAATACTCACTATCTGGATGTCAGGATGAATTGTACCTCACACCTCAGCATCATGCAATATCCCCATGTAATAAACATACACATGTAACTCTGAATCTAAAATTAAATTGAAATTATTTTTTAAAAAGCAAACAAATACGTGTGTGTGTGTGTGTATGCGTATTTTTAATGTCACTTGTGACTAACACTTTAATTAATGGCTTATTTAGAAGTGCACTGTTTAATTTTCAAATAGATAGTAATTTACAGTTTAATTTTATTTTTGTCGGGTAATATACATGACATGATTTCAATTCTGTTGATGTTTGTTTAACGATCCAGAATATGGGTGACTAGGTGAATATCATATGTGTACCTAAAAAGAATGTATATTTTGCGCTTTTGGGATGATATGTTCCATAAATGTCAATTATGTCAAGCTGGTTGATAGTATTATTCAGGTCTTCTATAAACTTACTGATTTTCTCACTTTTTGTAGTATTGATTACTAAGAGACAAATGTTGCAGTTTCCAACTCAAATAGTGGATATATCTGTTTTTCCTTTCAGTTCCTAGCAGTTTTTGTTTTGTGTGCTTAAAATCACATTGTTAAGTGCGTATACATTTGGCATTACATTTACATTTATTGTAATTTTTAAATATTGTTGGATTTAAACCCACCATATGCTAGTTACAAATTGCTAGTTAAATTTTATTTGCCCCATCTATTCCCCATTCTTTTTCGCCTCTTTTTCTACCTTTTGAATTAATTGAATTTTTATGATATTCTTTTTTCTGCACAAACGGCTGCTATATCTTTTAGTCTTGCCTGGTGCATCTAGGACCTGCACTGTGTCCTTTTCACCATTCTTGCTTCTCCTTCCAAATTCTGCCTTCTCTCTGTGGTTGCCTTTGGGCACGTGTCATGTCACCTGCCCTCTGTTGAGGAAACATGGTTCTATTTGTTCCTTTGCTTAAGAGGGGTCCTGTCTTTCCTCACGTAGAGAGATTTTGCTTCTACCTCAGCCTTAGAAGGAAACTGGCAAAGACGGTTTCCAATACCTTACCCAGAGCAAAAATATTTTGCTTCTACTCCTCCCCAAGAAGCAAGAGCTCTTGTCCTGCTTTGGGGAGGAGGGGTGAGAGAATGTGTTCCCCCAGAGACTTAACACTATTGCACACTTCCCTGGTCTTTTGCCCTGTCCCAAATCTTTCTCTTGAGCACCAGTAAAAGTCCATGGAAAATAACTTAGCGTTGATTACAAATTCTCTTTGTTTCTGGCTCCCAAGTATCTCAAACCAACTCATCTTATTGTAGATTGGCTTTGCTAACTCATGCAATTTTCCAGCTTCTGATTGCTCATAAGCAGCCACTTTTTTCTTAGACGTTCTGCCAAATCTGAAACAGCCCATGTGACCTGTCTTTATCGGAGAGATCTTGCCCCTCTTTGAAATTCAGTTTGATTACCACCACAGCTCTCTGATGAGCTCAAGAAAACTATAAATTTTAGAGAGCCAGGTGCAGTGGCTCACGCCTGAAATCCCAGCAGGTTGGAAGGCCGAGGCAGGAGGATCATCTGAGGTCAGGAGTTTGAGATCAGCCTGACCAACATGGTGAAATTCTGTCTCTACTAAAAGTACAAAAATTAGCTGGGCATAGAGGAGGGTGCCTGTAATCCCAGCTACTGAGGAGGCTGAGGTTGCAGAATTGCTTGTACCTGGGAGGTGAAGGTTAATGTGAGCTGAGATCACGCCATTGCATGCCAGCCTGGGTGACAGAGTGAGACTCCGTGTAAAATAAAATAAAATAAAATTTTGAGTACCAGGCCTTTTCTCTATCGTCAGGTTATAAAATTCAAGTGGGATCCATATTCTCTTAGGGATGTCTACAGCCAAGTAAAAGCCCAAGTCTTTGTTCCTGGATGAGTCTAATAGGACATTTTCTTTGGTTTCTTTTATTTGACTGTGTTTCACAAAACACCTGAACTGTTAAATAGTTTTGGAAATTAGATGAGAAAGAGCAAACAAAATAAATAAAAAAATAGTCCAGGAAATGAATCCCTTGTCTCCCAAAATATATATGACCACAGAATTTTATATTTTGCTTGAGAGGATTTTATGTGTGAGGGTTTCTAAGTATTTTCTCTGTCTCTTTCTCCCCACATTCTTCATCGCTCTTTTAATTAGAAAATTTTGACTATATTTGGTCGATCTGTACTTTTACTGTACTGATTTCTCAAAAATAGTTGTATAAACTAATCTTTATTTTATTTTTTTTTACTTTCCCAACACCTTCTTGGGTAAATTTGGATGGTTTTCCTATTCCTGAAATAGATCTATGAAGATTTACCATTATTATGTAAGAATATGAATTTGCAGTGCATAAACAGATTACCAGTAAAAGTGTCTTTCTGTTAATTTACTGTGATATTTATATAAGTACTGTTAATAGCAATAATATCTTACATTTATCTATAAACTTGTTATGCATCATAAAATAGTAAATGTTTCTGAACTAATTGGCTACACTGTTAAGAGTGTAAAGAAATATTATCATTATTGAGATTATTTCTTCCTACAATTAAATATTATTATAATGTCCAAAAACCTTTTGTCTATTTACAGAATTCATAAATCCAAGAATGATTATAATGTCAACATTGACATCAGCATTTTGTTAGAAAGATTCAAAAACAATATTTAAGTAGAAAATACATGAGGAAACAAAACAAATCCTTTATTTTTTTAAATATCTGAGGTTATTTTTTTAAACAGCTGAGGTTATTTTTTGTGTTATATCTTATTCTAAAAGGGCCAAACCGTAATAGCCAATGTAGAGCTAGGCCTTCCTTTTTTATACATTTGTATGAAATCGTCACTGTTCCTTTTCTGTTAAACTATTTCTTAGACAATTTGTTAGTTATCTTGTGTGTCGTTCTGTATTCCAGCTTTAGTGGGCTACTCGTTTGTGGGTTTTAAACATTGTTTATCCTTTGTAGACACTTTTTCTTCATCACCACAGGAATTTCATGAGACAATATAAATATTCCTACAAAAAAATTCTGTTTCATTATTGAAACCTTTGAGAGGCCTTCAAAAAAGTGTATTGTTATGTTAGCTATTTGAACCTTAGCAGAGTAAAATTTTCTTGTAAGCTTTATTCTTAGTCTTTCTGCTCTCAAGCTGTCTGCATCTAATAAGAAAAATAGATGAAATGAGGACCCACTATATTCTAAATTTGGTATTTTAGCTAAGTCTAGTACCCCTTCTCAGTCTTTTATTTTCTGAAAGTTTAAAGCACAAAACAGTGTAAAAATAATGTAACAGAGATTCATATATTAAGTTCCCAACACAATTTTATCGTTTTATTTGGCGTTCTTAGAAATATTTTTAAAATAGAACATCACTAATATTTTGGTTGCCCATTCTTTTCATTTTCTTTCTCTAATGGCATAAAGAAACAACTACAATGAACTTATATTAAAACTGCCACAAGGCATTGTTTGTAGAGCTTGAGTGGAAATTTTGTTGTTGCTTTTTTAGTTGAATCTACTGACACATATTTTTCCTTATGTGAGTTGAGAATTTTTGCCCTGTGAATTTACCTCAGTGAAGATTGTTTTTAGTGACAGTTCCATTTCCTAGGTGGTAAAAATGTTCCGTATGGAGTGGTTTTTGTTTTTGCTTTGTCTCGAGGTCTATGGATTTCTGTTGAACATGGCACTCCATTCCCGAAGACTCTTTTCATCAAACCTTTAGTAAGTCTCCTCTGAGTACTTTCTGACCAGGTTTGACCTTAGGCTTTTTGCTCTATCCTTGTAGAATTTAGCCTGAGAAAGAATTCTGATAAATCAATTTAGTGAAAATCTCCCTGGCCTACTTTCAGAGATAATTCTGATGAGTCAAACAAAATTTTCCCTTACACCTGAGGCTTTATCTTAGTAATTTTTCATTCATTAACTGGACCTTGCTACTGGCTACCAAGTCCTACTTGTCCATGCTGCATTTGTAATTGAGTTCGATGTTGCTCCCATTGCAAGACCTCATTGCATTGGTTCCTATATCTGTGGCAGTGGCACAGCTTGAATATAGTCTACCTCAACATCTTTAATAAGTGCCCAGAGAGGACTTTCTCCTTCATTATTCCATCTTCAAAAAGCTGGCAGGAGTTTTGCTCATTCTTCTTTAAAGACTAGAAGTGTCTAGATTACTGGCTGATTTTAGGTGGGTCTTCTTTCTGAGTGGTGTGAAATTAGAAACACCAACTTTAGCCATTAAGCCTTAATAGTTCTAATGCCCCTCTGAATAATTTGAGAATAAGCCCATCAATATCTTCTGGACTTGAGCTCTATTTTATTTTAAGGTAGAGACAAGGTTTCACTATGTTCCCTAGGCTGGTCTCAAACTCCTGGATTCCAGCAACCCTCCTGCCTCAATCTCCCAAAATACTGGGATTAAAGGCATGAGCTACCACACCTGGCCTGCATAGCTTTTTACTGCTTGCTGTAGCCATTACATTATATATACAAAACATCATAGATTGCGCTGATATTATCATTTCACTAGTTGTATAGAACTCTATAAATTGTACTTCCCATTATATCACTTTACCTTCCCTTATTTATGATGCAAAGCCTTAAGTTACAATGTTTGCTCTGTCCTCAAGCAAAATTAAAAGCACTCAATAGAAGAAGGGAAGTCAATTGTGTTTACTCGGACTTTTTCTTACCATGCCCTTTCTTCCTTTCTGATGTTCCAATATTGTTTCCTTTAGCATTTTCTTTCTTATTCAAGACTTTCTTAGAGTTATTCTTTCAGGGAATCCTTGGTTGCTACAAATTTTCTTAGTTTTCTTTCATCTGGAAATGTTTTGACGTTCCCTTAATTCTTGAAAGGTGTTTTCACTTGACAAAGGATTCTGGGTTGACAGTTTTTTTTCTTTCTTCTTGTGAGTATTGGCTACATTATTTTAAAAATCTTATTTAGACGCAAGAGAACTATTACTGTCTAAAGTTTTCTCCCTTGCTAGATTTGCCTTATCCTTGTCCTTTGGCAATGAAGAGCAAACGGTTTAATTGGGCTTTTTTGTTTGTTTATTTTATCTGTGCCCATGATATCTAATGCCCTTCATTTCATATTTAATATGCCTATCATATCTAATGGGCTTTCTAGGTTCCAGGTTTTCTAGTTCTGTCAGCTTCAAGTCTTGTTTATATAGTGCAAAAAGAAAACCCAGGGAACTCACCTGTTCTTTGGTTCCTGAGGTCCCTAGCTTGTTGGCCACCTTCTCCCTACATTTCAGAGTCATATTTTTCATAAACATAATTTTCAAGTTTCTAATTGTAGTTAGGAGAAAGAATAGGGAAAACAATGTCTTATCCATCTTTCCAGAAGCAAAAGTTTTTTTTTTTTTAATTAATTTTAGAGTGATTATTTGAGAGGAAAGAAGCAAGCCTAAGTGTTGTGAGTCTGAAGTTTACCTCTTCAATTATTAGAGACTGATATAAACACGCTAGAATTTTGCGTCCAAAAAGGTTTTAAACATGGAGCTCTGGCTATTTAACTTAAGGTCAGTTATCAATTCCTAATTTCTTTAATCATTTCCATTTCTGGCCGATGTGTGCCAGATGTGAGTCATACCAGTAGGGTGTCACAGAACAATAAGAATATTAGATGTAGATTCAAGCAAAAGAAAAATAACTTCACATAAATTTATACAATTATAAATTGTCAATTTACAATAGTTTTTTTTTTAAAGTCTTAAAGTAAGAAAAAAAATAAAAATACTTTTACATTATGCTCTGGCTTCTATTGTTAACAAATAATAAGGAATCATTCTCTACTTCTTCCAAATTTACATCTATTTAGTTTTCCTGTACTTTCTAGTTCTTATTTTTGTGTTGGTCACTTTTGACTAGGTCTTATAAATATGCCCTTCCTTAATTTTTTTCATTTAATTTTTTCAATTACTTGTTTGCATTTTTTAGTATGGGAGATTATAAAAATGTCCATAATTGCCCTTTTGCATATATGTTATTGCAAAGTAATATTCCAAATCCTCTTCTCTGTCTACGGAAGGCAAAGTTCTAAGAAGACCTCCACCATTCCCACCTCCTGCTCCACACAGCCTATATGAAGCCTCCTGGAGTATGAATAAGAACAGTGACTTATGTCACTGTTGAATGATGAAATATTTCTCCCATGATTAGGTTATGTTTTCTGGCAAAGGCTAAGGGATCTTGCAGAGACAATTAAGCCTCTAATCAGTTGACTGTGAGTTAATCAAAAAGGACATCAGTACATTTGGCCTCATCTAATAGGTGAATCCTTTAAAAATGGTGCAGAAGTAAGGGACAAGATACAGCAGCAAAAATGTTGTTACTAGTCTTGAAAAAAGAATCTACCATGTATCTTGTAGTTTCTTTTTTTTTTTTTTTTTATCTTGTAGTTTCAAGGAAATACATTCTGTCAACTATCTGCTAAGCTTGGAAGACAGCCCTGGGGTTTCCACAAGACCCTCACCCTGGCCCATGCTTGACTGCAGCCTTGTGAGTACTCAAGCAAAGGATCCAGTTGGCTCTGAATCTACAGAAACTGTGTAAGTATTAAATGCATGTTGTTGTAAGCCCCTAAGTTAGTCATACTTTGTTATGCAATAAGAAAATAACTAATACAGTGTCCCTGTCTCTATCCCTCGAATCTAGTTTGGCAACACAACTTCCTTTGTCAATGGGATATTGCCAAAGGTGACATGAACAGAGGCTTGAAACCATCCTAAATGACGGTGCTTGAAATTCTAAGATCATCATGTAGAAAAGGCTGAGCTAGCTTTCTAGGTGATGAGAGACCTAGTTATCCTCATCATCCCAGATAACATTGAGCTAATGACCAGGTATGTGAATGTGTCCATTTACACAATTCAGCCCCAGCCCAGCAACCAGCTAGGCATAAACACAATGTGGGCCAACAGAGTGTGGCTGAGCCAGCCCAGACCAAAAGTGGTTCTAAGCCACTACATTTTGGGGAGGTTACTTAGAAAATCCCACTGATGTCTGTGTTTTTCTGGGTCCAAAACAAACAAATAAACATAAAGTATCAGAATGGCTACCTGAGTTCAAATTCTACCACTGTCATTTACTAGTTACTTGTCTTGTATTAACTACTTTTCCCCATCTCTATACTGGGTTCGATATGCCTGCCTCATAGTATTTTTGCCGTGACTAAAGGAAATTGATGTAATACATGTCTTAGCACAGACTTTATGTCATGGTCAATTCTGTGAATCAACCTGGCTTGGCCATGGTATCTGGATGTTTGATCAAACATAATTCTACATAGTTCTGTGAAGGCATTTTTTTTAGATGCAATTAACAATTAAATCAGTAAACTCTGAGTAAAGAGATTATCCTCCACAGTTGGGTTGAGCCTCATCCAACCAGCTGAAGACCATACTAGCAAAAGGTTGACTTCTTGCCAGTTGACCACCTTGGACTCAAACTGCAACACTTTTTGGGATGTCTTGTCTGCCAGGGTCTGTCTGTCTCTTTTTCTCTCTATCTCTTTCTTGATATATGTAGAGATAGAGACAGATACAGATAGACAGATCTAGACATAGATCTTCCTAGTAAGAAAATATCTATCTATCTATCTACCTATGTATCTATCTATCTATCTATCTATCTATCTATCTATCTGTCATCTATCTACAGATAGATCCCTTTTGTTGTTTCTCTGGAGAACCTGGCTAATACAGTATATATAGAAAGGGTAACTATCATCATTTTTTCCTAACTACAGTTGCTCAAAATATACTGAAATAGCTTTCTGCTTTTAGTGATACCTGGTTCTAATCTTACTTGTCCTTGTTTTTTTTCTTTGTTGATCTTTGGATTGCTGAGGCAGAATACAATGCATGTGTTGTTATCAAAGGTAAAAGACTTGTTAATAGCTGTAACCCAGCATGAAAATTCACAGACAACATGATTAACACTATAATTTAAAATGATGTTAAACACATATAAAATTTTCTACTGTAACGCACATTATTCAGCACAATAAATAATCAACCTTTCTGATATTACAGATAAGGATAAATTAGCTACAATAAATCATATTTTATAATACTAAAATGTTGAAATCATATAGTAATTAGTAATTTATGACTGAACAATTTGGTAAAAAAAAATTAGTAATTTATAACAGAACTATGTTTTTTAAAAAAATCATTGGTATACAAAAATATTTTTCTTCCTTTTAATAAATGTTTATTAATTTTAAAAAGTGACACAGGGCATATGAAATTTTAGCAGAAAAACCATATGCCCTAGACAATGACACTTCCTTGTACAAAAAAAATACAAATCTAACTGTGGCTTTAATTTACGTTAAATATTTCACTTTGTGCTATAACTTATCATCTCATATGTTTTCTCATATTTCACCAAAAAAATACTTCCTGAGTACTGTTTAAGTAATTGAAGGAATTTTGATGCAGTTTATATTTTGTAAACAATGTGTCTATGAGAACAAACAAATCAACTTTACCAAAGGTTAGGAAATAGGCTCCAGAGTTCAGTTTGAAAATGGCTAGAACATTTCTTTTATAATTACCAAGCAGTAGTTCAACAACTTCAAACTCATAATCCAAAATGTCGTGTTCTGAATTATGCCCACTAAGTTATTAACTAGGTGATTTTTAAAGCAATGGGACAAAAAATTACTCTCTGATGCAATACAATTTTCTGTTTAGTGGTATACAGTCACCCATCACTTAACTATAAGAATGGGTTCTGAGAAATTCATCGTGAGGTGACGTGGTCCTTTCAAGGACATCACAGAATGCACTTACATAAGCCTGGAGACCATGGCCTAATGGTCAAGGCTGTTGATGCCTGGCTACACACCAGCAGGCTCCTGTACTGAATAATGTGAGCAACTGAAACACAATGGCAACTATTTGTGCATCTAAACATGTCTAAGCATAAAAAAGGTAATGCTTTGAGCTAAGACTTAATGAGGGCTACAACCTCACCATCAAACAGGTATATTCCAACTCCATTATAATCCATGAGACCATCTTTTTATTTGCCAACAATTGAAACGTTGCAATGTGGTACCTGACTTTTTTTTTTTTTTTTTTATCTGCCAGGAATTACGGCTAAGAAAGAAAATTAGAGAAATGCTATTACTATACTAAGGGTATATGAATATAGCAACAAAAATGTTTCTATCTTTTACCTGTTAAATGACAGATTCATACTGGTTCATTATGTAAAAAATGGATGATATAAATGCAGGTAATATTATCACATATAATTTTGTAATATTGTAGGTTAATATATTATCCTTTTAATTAATTTGGACTAATATTGTAGTCTAAACATCCCAACAGTGAACAGGAATAAACAAGATTGAAAAAATATTTATGATTCATCCTATCTACATGAAAAACAAAGATATTTAATGTTCAATATTTCAGGCACAAACTAAAACATCATTGATCATACATTTTTGCCAGGCAGTTGGTAAAATACTTTAAAGCCTGCTTTTATTTTTGGACATTAGCTCACTTTCCTTCACATACCTGAAATTGGTATACTGTAATGCCCTAAGTAAATAATAGGAGCTTCATGTTGTAGTGTGCTAGTGTTATGTTTTATTTATATTTAAATGATTTGGGTGTAATTTCTTAGGTTTCTGGTAATTGGCAAAGCAATTTAAAATTTTCAATAGCCTAACAGAATATTGTAGTCTATAATGACATACTTAAGAAGTGCAACAGGTCGGGCGCGGTGGCTCAAGCCTGTAATCCCAGCACTTTGGGAGGCCGAGGCGGGTGGATCACGAGATCAAGAGATCGAGACCATCCTGGTCAAGAAGGTGAAACCTCGTCTCTACTAAAAATACAAAAATTAGCTGGGCATGATGGTGCGTGCC
>NW_016107777.1:1171028-1182927 GCF_001604975.1 Cebus imitator
AAAAAAAAAAAAAAAAAAAAAAAAAAAAAAGAAGTGCAACAGAAGATTTAAAAAGAAAATTGATTCCCCATTTTCCAAGAAATGTACACAAAACAGTATCATCCCAGGTAAATGTTCCTAAAATGTGGTTAAATCACAAAATATATTAAACTGAATCAATCTCACAAGAAGAAAGGCTGTGCTTAATTTCGATAAAAAATTGACTTTTGACAAAAATAAAATGGTGCTCTGTGAGTACGCAAAATAATCTCACTATCCATCAAGAGATCTATTTTAAAAAGTGAGAGAAAGAAGAAAACAAAAATCAAGCATTCATTTACATCAGAATTGAAGACTGATACGTCATCTGGTACTGCAAAATCCTGGTCACGTGATGGAGGAAACAGACAGATGTAAGTTTCCTTTTCAAGCAAAGTGCTTTACATTTACCAGTTCACAGGCCATCTGGGAGGAGTTAAGCAACTTTGGAGATTCCCTTTATTATTCTGTCAGATAGGTAGTATAGGGAAACTTGTCTAAACATAGACTGAATTTCTGCTTTCAGGCCAATTATTTATATAAATTAAAGGTTTCAGAGGAATGCAACCTATCAGGACCTTCTATTTTCTAATACCATAAGGCACCTGAATACACTGAATTTGCAATTCTGAGGGAAAACAGAATTGATGCTCTTTTAAAGAATATGCAGATATTTATACCTGGACACAATGTTGTGAAGCAAACAGCACCTGAGATTACCTTCATGCAGTCCTGGAATTTGGAGAAAATAGAGCATTTCTGGGCATAATTAAGCCACAATTTAAAAGGAAAATCCTACGTTGTTGTTGTTTTTAAATAAGAATCATGTTTACTTTTTTTAGAGATTGCAATGACAAATTTCAGGATTATTTGAGTAATCCAACACCAGCCTTCTCTGTATAGGTCTGCTTTAAAAAAAGGCTGATTAGGCAGAATTTACTCTATATACAATAAAACAAACAGAGAAACAAAAGCAATATCACTAAAGTTTTGATAATTCTGATATCAAGCATATAATAATTCAAAGACTTCTAGTTATGCAGCCAAATTGGAGAAAGATTTGTATTGTCTGAATTCTGTGAACATTTCATGAAAGGACTAAAATCAAAGCTAGAAACCATTTGGCTTATAACCAAAAATCAAATCACAATCAAGTTTCCAAAAAATTACACACAATAATTCCTGAAATTCAGAATGTTGGATGCTGGTGTTCTCATGGAAACTTTCAAAAAATTGTAACAACCAACACTTCAGTTCTGTAGCAGTACATTATAGCTACCATAATAATTTCAATATGATATTATTGAATATGATATTATCGAATTCAGATTCAATAATATCTACCTTTGCGCTGAAGTTTATAAAGGCTCATATTGCAAGTTACTTACAAACTGAAGGAGTATAGTAGAGCTTTGATCAACTAAGTCTTCAAATGACTGCAGCATAGATGTACTTCTGTTGACTAGGAAAGGGAGTCACAAACTGAATTTGAGGAGAGGGGGAGTAAAATACTAAAACATTTGCCTGCTGTTTACTTTTGTCAGGGTTTACAGAATGCTTGGGACCAATCAGTTGGCCCCAAAGCAGAAAAAATTCTTTTTGTGACAGACGGATGTTTTGAAATGCTCAGAGATATAAAACACCATGTAGAGAAATGGTCAGTAAGCATCTTAGCTGGATGTACTAGGAAAGCATTCGCATTTGAAATGCTTGGTGAGCTGCCATGTGCTTTGAGTGTTCCAGGCTGGATACCTCATGAAACAAGTACTTGCCTTCAAAACCAGTCAGGTGAACAAAGGTGACCCAACATCTGAACTCTGTTGTATGTACAAACAGAATTTATTATATATACCTTTGCTGTTCTTTGGTTCAGAGCTTAAATAAAAGACGTTTGTGCAGGTGCTCACTGATAAGAATCTGGGAGCCAACATGCTGGCCAGCGTTTGAAGAGGGCCCGTGCAGAGGTCGTGGTGTAATTGCTCCCTGCATGCTACTGTTTTCGTCTTTTTTTTTTTCCCACTCCCTTAGCTCCAACTGCAACATTGTACCCCCTCTGTATTATCACATGGATAATTTTGTTGACTACTTTATTCTAACCAGTTATGTAAAATATGTCATCGATTGCTGTTCAATATTCACTAACACCATGGGCATCATGAGATTTCATTTTATTTAGAAACCCAAGAAATTGTGTAAGTAAAGAAGCCAACATTTTACCAACTTTTTGTTTTTTAAGTTCATATGAATTTAGTTAGAGAATTTAGAACTGCGTGAATACTACAGCACAGGCCTCGTCATTGAGACTATAGTTTGTGAAAGTGAGACACAGAGTCTTTCAAGTAAGTCAGGAAAATAGTATATACCATCAATATTAACAGATTGATAACTAGCTGGTATCTTGATCAGCAAAATTTTTATGTTCATTCCTGTTTCTATACACATAATTTATGTGTGTGTATTTGTATTTCTGTCAGTCTGTACATTACATATAAAGGAGATGGTAATTCCTTCATTTAGTAAAAATAAAAAAAAATTCAAATCTATTCATTCTGTACTATAGTAGATTATTTTATTTGGTTGATGCAAAAGTAATTGTGTTTTTTTTTTTTTTTTTGGTCATTAAAAGTAATCTAGGTAACCTGGAGTCTCCACCTCACTGGAGAGACCACTAATAATAGGCACAATTAGAGAAAAATCATTTAATACTTGTTTGGTTGGGGAAGGTTTCACAAGAGAGCAAGAAAATTAAAGCCATCTAGATTCATTTACTGTTTTAAAATATTTTATTTTAATTGTGTTAAAGTACACATAACATAAAATTTACCAGCACCTCCATTTTTGGGGCACACATTTCTGTAGTATTAAGAACATTCACACTGTTGTGTAATTACAGCAATGTAATTTTCATCATGCAGACTGAAACTCTGTACTTATTAACCAGCAACACTCCATTCACCCTTACTTCCTCAGTTCCTGGCAACTACCATTATACCTTCTGTCTCAATGAATTTGACTGTGTTAGCTACCTCATGTAAGTGGAATCATAGTATCTATCTTTCTGGAACTGGTCTACTTCACTTAGCAGAATGCCCTTAGGTTCATCCATATTGTAGCATGTGCCAGAATTCTCTAACTTTTTAAAGGATGAATAATATTTCATTTCTGTGTAGATCACATTTTGTTTATTCACTTATCGCTCAATGAACACCTGGATTGCTTCCCACCTTTTACATAATGGAAAGAATGCTACTATGAACATAGGTCTTCAAATTATTCTTTGACACTCTGCTTTCATTTTTGAGGGAGTATATCCCTGAAGTGGAATTGCTGGATCATATGGTAATTCTATTCTCAATTATTTTAAGGACTTCCATACTGTTTTCCATAGCAATGGCATCATTTTACATTCCCATCAACTGTATACAACGGTACAAATTTCTCCACATCTTTGCCAAGACTTACTATTTTCCGTTTCTTGACAGTAGACATATGAATATGTATAAGGTAGTGTATCACAATGTAGGTCATTTGCTATATTTCAATAAACAAATTGGAATGGAATAGAAGATCTCTAGGTTAAAGTGCTATGCAATACATTCGTGATATGCTAGGGGTCTAGATTTTGAAGGACTCTGAATGCGATTTTAAGAAATATGAATTTTATTTTAAGGAAAAGAAGTGAAAAATAAAATCCTCAACTTCCCAACCAGTGGAGAGAACCAAACCTTTTGGCAAAGGAGATTCCAGAGATACCATGAACACTGAGTTCCTGCTGTGACAGGATAGGAGGTCAGACAGGCCCCATCCAACCTCTCCATTCCCAGCCACCATAGGAGGTTGGACAGGCCCCATCCATCCCACCTCTCCATTCCCAGCCACCATAGGAGGTTGGACAGGCCCCATCCATCCAACCCCTCCATTCCCAGTCACCATAGGAGGTTGGACAGGCCCCATGCATCCAAGCCCTCCATTTCCAGTCACCATAGGAGGTTGGACAGGCCCCATCCATCCAACCCCTCCATTTCCAGCCACCACAGGAGGTTAGACAGGCCCCATCCATCCAAGCTCTCCATTCTCAGTCACCATAGAAGGTCGGACAGGCCCCATCCATCCAACTTGCCCATCCCCAGCCACCATAGGAGGTCCGACAGGCCCCATCCATCCAACCCCTCCATCCCCAGTTGCCATAAGGCTTTCTTCATCATTAAGCAGAAAGAAACCCTCTGAAAACACCCATACTACTCCTGACACTGCCCTCCTCTTCTATGGTTTCCATAAAACAGTCAACTCATGTTCTTTTCTGAGAAGGGACCACCAGCCACAAAGGGGTTCTGTCCAGTCATAAATCCCCGTCTTGTTCTTTCTTTCCTTGAAGGGTTTGTTCTGGTTACTGACTAGAAGCTATGCTTCCCAGACCATCAGCATGGCCCCTGCATACTACAACCCTTTATGAGAAATAAACCTCTCCTTTCCAAATCTAGGAACTTCATCACTCTTCAGATGACAGAAGTTAGCAGAGCTTTTAAAGGAAAGAGATATATGTAATCTATGGAAACACGGTGTGGGATTGAATAAAGTAGAAGAAAGTCTCAAAACATATTTTTAAAATGGTAATTATTATATTTTATTGCTGGTATTAAAATATTAATATAACTATTAAAAAAAAGTACATGAACTGCCTGTAAAAGTCTGAATTAGTGAGACCATCTTTGGACTAGATGTGAGCAGTTCAGTTTTAAACTCAATGCCTGGGCTGGTTATTTTCTTTTTATTATTTTTATTTTACTTTTTATTTTTTTTAATTGCATTTTATGTTTTGGGGAACATGTGAAGAACATGCAAGATTGTTGCACAGGTACACACATGGAAGTATGATTTGCTGCCTCCCTCCCCATCACCTATATCTGGCATTTCTCCCCATGCTATCTCTCCCCCACTCCCCACCCCCTGCTGTCCCTCCCCTATTTCCCCCTGACAGACCCCAGTGTGTGATGCTCCCCTCCCTGTGTCGATGTGTTCTCATGGCTCAACACCCACCTATGAATGAGGACATGCAGTGTTTGATTTTCTGTTCTTGTGTCAGTTTACTGAGAATGATGGTTTCCAGGTTCTTCCATGTCCCTACAAAGGACACAAACTCATCATTTTTTATGGCTGCATAGTATTCCGTGACTTGGTTTTTTTTCTTTTATAAAATAAAGACCCAATATCATTTCAAAAATGATAAATTCTCAAAGGAAAAATCTAAAATTTGATGACACATTTAAAATTGCATCTATTCAGATATTGAAAGAGGTTGCTAGTATTTCTAAAAATTAAATTGTAATTTAAAATTTATTCAACACAAAAAACAGTAACAAAAGAACTAAAACTGGCAATAGGTGAAAGTCAAGGTCAAATGTAAGAGAGGTGAATAGTTATTTTAAGAATAAGTATAAAGACTCTTTTCTAAATTGTTTACATCAATTTTATAACATAAAAATGAATCTATTAAGCAGCATGAAATATTTCCTGTGTGTTGATCTCTTATTTTTATAAATTATTTTCCTAGAGGACCATATTTTTTTTTTAAACTGAAACAACTGTTCAAGGCCACAATAACACCTTTCAATTTGGTGTGCATAAAGGCATTAAGCCTCTCCCTCAATTTTTCACTCAGAAGTTTTCAAAGCATTTTACAGGATGAGTAATGGAGCTAAACAGAGGTTGTACGGTTGGCTGGGCATATTAGCTCATTCCTGTAATCCCAGCACTCAGAGAGGCAGATCACTTGAGGCCAGGAGTTCCAGACCAGCCTGGCAAACATGGCAAAAAACCATCTCTAATAAAAACACTAAATTAGCTGGGCATGGTGTCACATGCCTGTAGTCCCAGTTACTTGGGAGGCGGAGGCATAAGAATGCTTGAACCCAGGAGGCGGAGGTTGCAGTGAGCCGAGATCACATCACTGCACTCCAGGCTGGGCAACAGAGAAAACTCTGTCTCCGAAAAAGGAAAAAAAGATAGTCTCCAAAGTCAGCCATAGACAGAATCAACAATGAAATCAGCCAAAAACAAAGCACCATTTTCTACAAAATGTAAATCAGCCTTTTAAAGCAATGTTAGTTTGCGCAATATGAAATTTCCAATATTCTGATTTTTTTACCTACAAAAAGGCAATTTCATATAGCTCAACTCAATATATTTTGCATTTTTTACTGGCATTCTAATCACTGTTGATGTATTGAACTTATACATAAACAAACTTTCCCTCCCAAGGCAAAGAATAGTGCTGTCCTATATCAGCAAACCTTTGAATGTTAGAATTCCCATTGTATTGGTGTCATGTTTTGTGCGGATTCTTGCTGTGAGAGGAGTCTGATATTCATTGTTTCCCAACAGCACTCTAACAGATAGTCTACACGGTAAACTCGCAACAAATATTTGTATTGATTTGAAATACAAATGTATTCTATTTGCAATTGTCCAAATCCTGATTTAACAGATTATGTTTGCTACTGTTTGCTCAGCTTTGTTCACTGAGCAGAATAATTAAGAAATACCCAAATAGTTCCAATAAATTGGATTCTTTGATTGTGTTAATAATCTTTATAAAAATGTATGGCCTCACCATCAGTTATAATTCATTTAAAGATTTCTGTCAATCATATTATAGACAGTCCATAATATTTAAAGCAATGTATGCTATTTTGATATAACTTAAGAATTTAATTCCTAACCAATATGTTATCAAATTTATACTGTTGACTAAATTGTTTAAGTAGGAAGGGGAGTATTGGAGGTAGAGAGATGCTGGAGAGTTTCAGATACAGCAAAATTGTTTTCCTGTTGGAATTCCAATAGTGAAGAGGTAATGAATAAGTTAATGAGCTGTTGACAAAACTGAAAAAAAAAAATATGTAAGATCCCTGAGCAGCTACTAAGGATTGGGCCTATTTTTTTTTTTCTGTTGATCCAGAGCGAGGAAACTTCTTTCCATTATTATCACCAGGAGTATCATATTGGGGCTCAGAAACGGATACTGCAAACTACAGCACATTGACATGCTGAATTAAGAATCCTCAAAGTCTCTCTAACTTTACCCGCCCCACTGCCTGTCTCAAAGAAGTTAATGTTCCTTTATCTGCCTAAGATGCACAACCACCTCCACGAACCAGTTTTCCTTTTCCTTAAAAACAAGAATGTTACCACACCTGAAAAGACTTTTTCACTGTCAAAAAGAAAAATGAAATTCACTGTAAGTGAATTTTCAGCAAATCTTCAGAGGGCCAAGAGAAAGTTTGCCCCTAACCCCACAACAATCAGCTCGGTGCTTCTCACACAGATTTTTGTGATCTTGACATTTCATTGAGAAATGCAACATACATTTTTAAAACATACATACAAAAAATCAAAATAAATTCCAGCTTAAGTTCACAACCACCTGTGGTATACAAACCAAGGAGATAAGAGAGAATTGGCCACCAACGGGGGCAAAGCAACTCTATTTTCTTCCCACAAGCAGCTAATCTTTACTGTTAACACAGGGTTAGTGCTAGCTCCTGAGTGCTGTGAAATTTTAACCAACATTTTTCCATGTAGTGCAAATTGCTTCTTATTAAATTGGGTCAGCTACTCTTTATACATATGAAAAAATAATTTTGCTGTAAAATAAATGCCTTTACTCAGTATTTTGTATGCACAGGCAAAAACCAAAAATGTGGTCTTGACTACCATTCTTATTTAACCTGACTTAATTCCTTGAACTTGTAGGTTATGCGTAATGTGCCAGTAAAGTCTTACATCAGAATCACTTGTCGGGTAATTAAAGCACACATTTCTGGAACGCTGCTTCTTGAGTTTCTGATTTCGTAGGTGTGGGGAGAGGCCTGAAAATTTGTATTTCTAATTCTATAACGTTTCAAATGCTTTCTCAGGTGATGCTGATTCTGCTGATCTGGGGACCACACTTTGACAAACATTCTTACAGGGGCAGGAGTTGCAAGGGCAAGGAAGACAAAGCATATTTTGTCATCATGTTTATTCTAGTGGAAGACTACTGAAAAGGTGAAATGGATGAACGTAGAGGAGATTATGTTAGGTGACATAAACCACGTACAGAGACAAATATGGCGTGATCTCATTTATACGTGGAGTCTAAAAAAGCAGAACTCACAGAAGTGGAGAATGAAATCGTGGTTACTAGAGACCGAGGGGAGGAGGAGGAGGAGAAGGAGAAGGCGGAGTGCATAGAAATAGCGGGGAGGTTGTCCAGTAAGTACAAAGTTCCTGTTGGAGAGCAGAAATAGTGCTAATGTTCTATTGCACAGCATGGGGGCTGCAGTTAGTAATGTTTTGTATATTTTAAAGTAGCTAAGGGAGAGCATTGTTAATGGTCTCGCCACAAAGAAAGGATAAAATGTTTAAGATATGCTAATTAGCCTGATTTGGTCATTCTGCAATGTACACATTGTACATCACGTTGTACTCCATAAATAAATGTAATTGTTATTTGTCAATTAAAAAATATAAAAATACAATCCACCAGGCTTGGTGGCTCACGCCTATAAGCCCAGCACTTTGAGAGGCTGAGGCGGGTAGATCACAAGGCCAGGAGATCAAGACCATCCTGGCCAACATGGTGAAACCCCATCTCTATTAACAGTACAAAAATTAGCCTGGCACCTGTAGTCCCAGCTACTGGGGAGGCTGAGGCAGCAGAATTGCTTGATCCCGGGAGGCAGAGGTTGCAGTGAACCATGGCTGCATCACTGCACCATAGTCTAGGTGACAAAGTGAGACTCCGTCTCAAAATACATATACACACAAACACACACAAAATCAACTAGAGAAAAAGAGTGCCCTGCCCATTATTAGGTCAATAAAAATGGACTGAATTGAAACCATATACACACTAAAGCAGTATTTTTCTTCGGCAATTTGATTTTCTAATTCTGCTAATCCATGTCTGGATTCCTATGCCTGCCGCACTAACCGAATACGAGGCACAATATCATCTGAAGTCACATCTAGCCAGGTTTCAAGGGTAAAATGAGTTACTCAGAGACACTGATTTCTTGTTCTGACTCTAAAATGGGTAAATGATATATTGACAAACAGAAAACAGTTTGTATTTTAAAGTTTTAAGAGTTTTAAGTGGTAGTTTCTCTGATTTTCAAGCTCACTCATGCAGGTCTTTATTCAGTGGTCAACAGGAGCTGCATTGAGCTCCTGAGGGAATGTGGCCTCCATATGCCTGCCCAGAGCCGCTCAGGGCCCCCCACCTCTGGCAGGAACCTGAACTGCATTCACACAAGGCTTTCTCTCCATCCATTATGGAGGTTCCAGTATGCCTTGGACCCAAACTTGTTCAAGAAATAACTAGAGATAGGAAATTCATCTTCTTTCCTGCAACTAAGGTAAAATTTGGAAGAAAATTTAAAAGTTGAATTTAAATTTTCTATCATAAGTGATCTGAATACACAAGAAAAAATATTTTCAGAAGGTATTTAACCGATAAAATTTCTGTCCAGCTCCAAATACAAAGTCATTCAAGTAATTTATTCATATGCAGAGAAAGTAGTATAGGAACTGTGTGCCAGACAGGCTAACCACAGTCCTGCAGGAATTTGTTTGTACATGGTTCTGCCTTTAGCCCCTTTGCCTTGCCAAGAAGAAGTGATCTATATGATCCTATTCTCTTATAATTGTGTTCTCCTTTTCTGTGCATCTTGGGAATAAATTCTTAACCTATAGTCCAAAAGTAAAACTTACCCTGGCTAATTCCTTTAGCCAATATTTTGAATTCTAACATTAACAAAGCTGGCTTTGTAACATAATTATGTTACAATATATGCTTATGGGTATCCCTGTAGTACCTAGCATAGCACTTGGTTATGGAAGATACTTGATAGATTTATTTTAATAGAATGTGATTTCTTCCATTATACTCACTGGTCACTTCAGACCCATTTTTTAAAATTGTACTTTAGATGCTGGGGTACATGTGCATAACATGCGAGATTGTTGCACAGGTACATTCATGGCAAGGTGGTTTGCTGCCTCCATGCCCCTGTCACCGATACCTGACATTTTTCCCCACGTTTTCCCTCTCCACCCTCCCTCCCACTATCCTTCCTCTAGCCCCCCTCAACGGGCCCTGGTATGTGATACTCCCCTCTCTGTGTCCAAGTGTTCTCATTGTTCAATACCTGACTATGAGTAAGAACATGCAGTGTTTGATTTTTCTGTTCTTATGTCAGTTTGCTGAAAATGATGATTTCCAGGTTCATCCATGTCCCTACAAAGGACATGAACTCATTGTTTTTTATGGCTGCATAGTATTCCATGGTGTATATATGCCACATTTTCTTTGTCTAGTCTATCATTGATGGGCATTTGGGTTGGTTCCAGGTCTTTGCTATTGTAAATAGTGTTGTGATGAACATGAGTGTCCATGTGTCAGACCCAATTTAATACCAAATAGTTAAGAGTTAGACCGGGCATGGTGGCTCATGCCTGTAATCTCAGCACTTTGGGAGGCCTAGGTGGGCGGATCACTTGAGCTCAGGAGTTCAAGACCATACTGGCCAACATTGTGAAACCCTATCTGTACTAAAAATACAAAAATTAGCAGGGCATGGTGGTGCACGCCTGTAGTCCCAGCTACTTGGGAGGCTGAGGCAGGAGAATTGCTTGAACCTTGGAGGTGGAGGTTGCAGTTAGCTGAGATCATACTACTGCACTCCAGACTGGGTAACAGAGTGAGACTCCGTCTCAAAAAAAAAAAAAAAAAAAGAGTTAGTATCTGGCAGCATCAGGTATACATAATTCTGTGAAATTGGAAGACTCCCTATTTTACCAAACTCCTGTGAAATCTTATTGCTGTGCATTTTATCAGGTTCTTTGCTCTGTCCACATTCTCCATGCTTCTGTCTCAATATGCAATCTTTGGTCTATGGCAAATGGTGACTCTTCTGTTAAGCCCATTCTGATTTCTTCCAAACTTCAGCAGAATTTAGTCTCCATATTTTCATGCTACTTATTTACCTTTACCTCATATTATAGCACATATGAACAGAGTAAATAGACTATGAATTCTTGGAGTAGAATAATCCATAATTTTCTTAAACTGCGTCTGCCACAGTGACAACTTTCAGGAACAGATTTTTGGTAAATACAAAATAGAGGTAAATTTTGTATTTAATATAAAGCATAATACATGTGATAAAACATGTCAAACAAATTATTTGTTAAAAATGAAAATAGGATAGATCAGAAAAATATGAGAATGCAGAGGAAGACTATCAGCTAAGGTACTGCATGAGCAAAGATGTAACAATATTTTAAAAATAAAACAAACAAAAGCACATTATTTTCTTCCTGCTCGCTGTTGGGCTCTTTTCATTGTGAGTATAAATACATTTATACACACAGACACCCACACATACAATTTGCTCTTTGTATATACAAAGTCACAAGTCACGTAACATTTCAGTCAACAGCTGGCTGCATATTCAATGGTGATCCCATAAAATTATAATGGAGCTGAAAAATTTGTAGCCCATGATAATGTAGTAGAGGTTGTCAAATTATGGCACCATGCATTTCCTTTTTGATGTTTAAAAGCATGAATGCTTACCATTGTGCTACAATTGTCTATAGTGCTCAGTGCAGTACCATGCTGCACAGGTTTTTAGCCAAGGAGCAACAGCTGTGCCATATAGCCTAGGTGTGCAGCAGGCTCTGCCATCTAGGTTTATGTAAGTGCATTCTGCGATGTTTGCACAATGAAGGGATCACCTCCCCTAACACATGTCTCAAAATGTATCTGTTATTAAGTATTATACAAATATACATATACATATACATATAGAAGGCTTAGACTGGTAAACAAATATAA
>NW_016107777.1:1183074-1226387 GCF_001604975.1 Cebus imitator
TAAAATTGGACAAATGTATTTACTCTTCTTCAGTCATCAGTTACAAAGAAAACAAACTGGTCTTGAATATTTGAGCTAACATTTGACACGTAATAGATACAACGTATGATAAAGTGACTATTTTTAGTGCCAGAGCATTTTAACATCTGTAATCACACATATGCCAGTAAGATGAGCTTTCTTAGAAAATTCATGTCTCTTATAATTGACAGGAATAAAATTATTGCTATGAATTGGACAATTCACTCAATGAGCCTTGGGAACTTAAATAAACTATAATTTTTCTTTGTAAAGAAAGGTCAGAATGTTTCAAGTATAATTAGCACCCAGGGGGTTCCTTGTACTAAATAGGACACACCTTCAGACACAGGGCACCACATTTGAAAAAAAACACTCTCCAAAGATGTTATAGGAAAACCCTACATAGTCAAACAAGAGCAGAAGTATCCTATGTTTTATAAGGAATCTGTGAAGCCAGTTTACAAATGTATCCATTACAAGAGCAAATATTTACCAGTGTCTATCAAGAAGACCATAACCTATTTAGCCTAACCACAGTGGCTAGAATTTATCTTGCCACTGGAATGTAAGAGAACATAAGAGAATATAATATAACTGCAAGACACTCAACTAGGTAGTGATAAGTGACAAATTTCCATGTTCTTATAAATCAGGCAGAGTAGGTGTCATATCACCTAAAGTGTTGTAAGTCAAACACAAAAAATCTATTGGCAGTGGATTTTAGGACTCTCCACGGAAGATTATGCTGGGAATGATCACACTAGCATGATGCCCGTTTAGCCAGGATGGTGTTCTCTGCATCAGAATCTTCTGTTCAATAAGTATCACAGTGTCAATCACTTCTTACCTGTCTTTGGTGGAGGCATTTTAAGTAAAATTATTCAGGAAAATATTTTATTACTGAAAAATTTAGCAGCAATAGAATTTTTTTTCACCACTATGAGAAACTATGAGGTACACAGATTTAAAACAAATTAAAAAAATGAAGCAAGAAAGAGGAGACAGAGCTAGAGAGACTTTAAATAGCTAATGAGACTGCTATAGAAATTTAAGTGCTGCAAATAGAAACACTGAGATGTCTACTTGAATTGGGTAAAATCGATGATAAAGGAGTGCAAGCAATTTATGAATAACCTAGTATCTATAAAATAAACTCATTCAATAAAGAATGAGGAAGGGAGCGGAGGTCCAACTCCACTTTTTACTAAGGGTTAAGAAGTTCATGACGGGAAGAGACGGGAGGTGTTTCATAACCTCCTGTTACATTCCTCACTCAGGACACATAAAAACACGTGTGCACACACACGTATATTCATATGTACATGCAGAAAATATAACTCCATGTTTAGGTTAATTGCTTTGTAAACCTCACAGAATTCCTGTTATAATATGGGCTTGGTGAGTCTCAATTAAACATTTCTGGAAACAGTATAGTCTGGAATAAAGTTATTATTTTGGGTACTGTTGCACATAAATATTTTAATAGGAAGGGCCTTAACTGGCAATTATTGATTTTTGTTTCCTAGGCAAGTAGCTGCAGTAATTAGTCCTCCTGACTCAGAATGAAAAACAATTAGGATCATCCAAAAGCCAGAACTCAGATTCAATCTCCACTAGGAGAAGGTTGACATGCAGACCTTACCATAAGACAAGTGCAGTAAGCAACACATTTTATTAGTTTCATTTTGAGCCACAGAATATGATTATGCAAAGGTGAATGATAAAATTAAAAACCTAGATAGATTAAAAAAAAATCACCCTGAAGGAAACTCTGGGAAAGAATAAGTGTCTTTCCCTCAAGTCGTTTAGGTTAAAGCAGCAACCAGTCAGTCAATCTCCCCCACTCCTTCCTTTCTATATTTCTCGAAGTCTCTTACTAGCAATACTAGAAAAATTTGTGCTTAGATATACTTCGATAAAAAGCAAATCCTACTTTATTGAACTCCACTTTATAATTCTAGGTCAGCACTTCTTAAAATGGAAAAACAATCCATTACCAGTAGATGTTTAACTATAATGCTGAGATTGCCTTAAGCAATATGTTTGTTGAAGACTAAAGTAAAATAAATTTTTCTTTGTCATGTGCAGGATCCCAACTGCCCATCCCATGCCATTTACGTGTGGCTATCTCCAGCCAGGTGCTCCAAAAGGCAACACATTCCTGAAGAACTGACCTCTGAAATCATGCTGGTCATCCACAACATACTGGGGTTTCTGAGAACCTGATTGGACATTTCCTTTTCTGATCGGACATTTTAATTGCAATCTGTACTGCAGTGAAAACTTCAGGAAAGTCTCTATAAAGTAGACTGTTTTGGCAGCAGCTGCAAATTTCTTTCAACATTTGTCTGTTGTGGGATTCCTCTTCACACGCTTCCCTTTGCTTTTCCATATTATAATAATTTTCTTTTACATCTGTGGATCCCTTAGCTCCACTTTAGTAATCCCCAGAAAATATTCTATTTCCTTTTGCCTGTCTAGAAATTTGTAGTGTCTCCTAGCAAGGCTGGATGATGGAATTTTGTTCAACAGATATGGTACTTTGCTTAATCAAATTAAGTTTTTCCTTGGCTCTCTTAGTTGGCTGTGTTTTAGCACAGCAATTTAAACCCTGTTTAAGTGTGTATAAATTCAAGAGTTTATGCAGCAAGTAAGTTCAGAATGGATCAAAAGACAGAAATAGAAGCCTAGAAAATAAGTGCAGTGATTAAATTTAGAAAAAGCAGGTGGGAAGTAGGCTTCCTACTCGATGAACTTGATATGGCTTCTGTACCTTAGGATATTTGAAGGTAACCAAGTTAGGAGTGTTGGAAAGAAAAAAAATTAAAATTAGGAAGGCAGTAAAACTGTGAAAAAGACTTAATATAGCAAATTAAATACAAAGTAACAAAGAGAGAATGCGCCTGTCAAGTTCATGGGCTCATACATCAGTGACATGAAATTGAGAGAGTAATTAACCAATCTTGGCTAAGAGTTAGTATTGCTAGCAACTGTTTCATCTTACATTACAGAATAATCTGAAGTTTAAACATTTTAAGAGATCTCTTTACAATTATTTGTTATGTTTTTAGAAACATAAATATTGGGATAATCACTTAATTTTTCTGAGAAGCTGTGTTAAAGTTTGTAAAATGCTTATCTTAATATTACACAAATCATTTTATTTGATGATATTGATTTTTCCCATTTCTAGCAGATAAGTAAAAATGAGGGTTGAACTAGATCTTTACCATTTCTTTATTTTTCTCTCAAGAGCTTTCAACAGGCATTTACTATCTATCATAGGACTCTTTGTTTACCCCTTGGTTTAATTTGTATTATCATTTACACTTTATGGTCATAAATATTATAATTTTTATATACTTATAATTATTCCTTCAAATTAAGAGAATACAGAGAACAGCACTAAGATATTCCTCAAGAAGAGCAACACCAGGACACATAATCGTCAGAGTCTCCAAAATTGAAAGAAGAAAAAATGCTAAAGGCAGCCAGAGAGAAAGGTCAGGTTACCCACAAAGGGAAGCCTGTCACACTCACAGTAGATCTCTTAGCAGAAACCCTACAAGCCAGAAGAGAGTGGGAGCCAATATTCAAATTATTACAGAAAACAATTAACAACCCAGAATTTCATACCCAGCCAAATTAAGCCTCATAACGAAGGAGAAGTAAAATTCTTTCCAGACAAGCAAATGCTGAAGACTTTTGTACCACCAGGCCTGCCTTACAAGAGCTCCAGAAGGAAGTACTAAATATGGAAAGGAAAAACCAGCACCAGCCACTGCAAAAATACAACAAAATATAAAGACCAATGACACTATGAAGAATCTTCATCAATGAATGTGAAAAATAACCAGATGGCATCATAATGACAGGATGAAATTCACACATAACAATATTAACCTTAAATGTAAATAGGCAAAATACCCCAATTAAAAGACACAAGCTGGCAAACTGGATAGAGTCAAGACTCATCTGTGTGCTGTATTCAGGAGACCCATCTCCTGTGCAGAGACATACAAAGACTCAAAACAGAGGGATGGAGAAAGATTTACCAAGCAAATGAAAAGCAAAACAAAAACAAAAAAGCAGGCTCTCTGATAAAACAGACTTTAAACCAACAAAGATCAAGAAAGATAAAGGGCATTACATAATGGTAAAGGGATCAATGCAACAAGAAGAGCTAACTATCCTAAATATATATATATGCACCCAATACAGGTGCACCCAGATACATAAAGCAAGCTGTTAGAGACCTACAAAGAGACTTAGACTCCCACATAATAGTGGGAGACTTTAATACCTCACTATCAATATTAGACAGATCAATCAGACAGAAAATTAACAAGGGTATTCAGGACTTGAATGCAGATCTGGACCAAGCAGATCTAATAGACATCTACACAACTCTCCATCCCAAATTGACAGAATATACATTCTTCTCAGCACCACATCACACTTATTCTAAAATTGACCACATAAGTGGTAGTAAAACACTCCTCAGCAAATGCAAAGGAATGGAAATCATAACAGTATCTCAGACCACAGTGCAATCAAATTAAAACTCAGGATTAAGAAATCCACTCAAAACCACAAAACTGCATGTGAATTGAAGAACCTGCACCTGAATGACTGCTGGATAAATAACAAAATTAAGGCAGAAATAAAGATGTTTTTTGAAACCAATGAGAATGAAGACACAATGTACCAGAGATTCTGGGACACAGCTAAAACAGTGTTAAGAATGAAATGTATAGCACTAAATCCCCATACCAGGAAGCTGGAAATATCAGAATTTGACACCCTAACCTCACATTTAAAAGAAGTAGAGAAGCAAAAGGAAACAAATTCAAAAGCTAGCAGAAGACAAGAAATAACTAACATCAGAATAGAACTGAAGAAGAAGGAGACACAAAAAACCGTTAAAAAAATCATGAATCTAGGAGCTGATTTTTTGAAAAGATTAACAAAATAGACCACTAGCAAGTCTAATAAAGAAGAAAAGAGAAAAGAATCAAATAGACATAATAAAAAATGATAAAGAGGATATCACCACTGATGTCACAGAAATACAACCTACCATCAGAGAATGGTATAAACACCACTACCCAAATAAACTAGAAAATATGGAAGAAACTGATAAATTCCTGCACCCTCCCAAGACTAAATTAGGAAGAAGTTGAATCCGTGAATAGATCAACAACAAGCTCTGAAATTGAGGCAGTAATTAATAAAGCCTGCAAACTGACAAAAGCCCAAGACCAGATGGATTCACAGCCAAATTCTACCAGAGGTACAAGGAGGAGCTGGTATCATTTCTTCTGAAACTATTCCAAACAACAGAAAAAGAGGTAGCCCTCCCTAGCTTATTTTATGAGGGCAGCATCATCCTGATACCAAAACTGGCAGAGAAACAACAAAAAAAGAAAATTTTGAGCCAATATAACTGATGAACATTGATGCATAATTTTCCAATAAAATATTGGCAAAATAAATCCAGCAGCACATCAAAAAGCTTGTCCACCATGATTAAGTCAGCTTCATCCCTGGGATGCAAGGCTGGTTCAACACTTGCAAATCAATAAACGTAATCTATCACATAAACAGAACCAATGACAAAAACCACAGGATTATCTCAACAGATGCAGAAAAGGCCTTCGATAAAATTCAACAGCCCTTCATGCTAAAAACTATCAATAAACTAGGTATTGATCAAATGTATTTCAAAATAAGATCTATTTATGACAAACCCATAGCCAATATGGGCAAAAGCTGGGAGCATTCCCTTTGAAACTGGCATAAGACAAGAATACCTCTCTCACTACTCCTATTCAGCACAGTATTGGAAATTCTGGCCAGGGCAATTAGGAAAGAGAAAGAAATAAAGCTTATTTAAATAGGAAGGGAGGAAGTCAAATTGTCTCTGTTTGCAGTTGACATGATTGTATATTTAGAAAATCCCATCTTCTCAGCTCCCAAAACTCCTCAAGCTGATAAACAACTTCAGCAAAGTCTCGGGATGCAAAACAAATGTTCAAAAATCAGAAGTATTCCTATGCACCAATCCAGAGTCTACAAGGAACTTAAACATATTTACAAAAAACAAAACAAAACAAAACCAAGCAACCCCATCAAACAGTACATGAGGAATATGAACAGACACTTCTCAAAACATTTATGTGGCCAACAAACATATGAAAAAAGCTCATCATCACTGGTCATTAGAGAATTGCAAATCAAAACCACCATGAGATACCATCTCATGCCAGTTACAATGGGGATCATTAAAAAGTCAGGAAACAACAGATGCTGGAGAGGATGTGGAGAAACAGGAATGCTTTTACACTGTTGGTGGGGGGTGTAAATTAGTTCAACCATTATAGAAGACAATGTGGCCATTCCTCAAAGATCGAGAATCAGAATTTCTATTTGACCCAGCAATCCCATTACTAGGTATATACCCAAAGGATTATAAATCAATATACTATCAAGACACATGCACAATATGTTTATTGCAGCACTATTTACACTAGCAAAGACTTGGAACCAACCCAAGTCCCACTCAATGACATACTGGATGAAGAAAATGTAGCACAATACACCACAGAATACTATGCAGGCATAAAAAAGAAATAAGATCATGTTCTTTGCAGGGATATGGATGAAGCTGGAAACCATTATTCTCAGCAAACTAACACAAGAACAGAAAACCGAAGACCACATGTTCTCACTTGTAAGTGGGAGTTGAACAATGAGAACATATGGACACAGAAAAGGGAACATCTCACACTGGGGCTTGTAGCACGGTGAGGGCAAGGAGAAGGAGAGCATTAGGACAAATATCTAATTCGTATGGAGCTTAAAATCTAGATGATGGGGTGGTAGGTGCAGCAAACCACCATGACTCAAGTATAGCTATGTAACAAACCTGCATGTTCTGCACATGTACCCCAAAACTTAAAGTAAAATAAAAAAAGAAAAATTATTCCTTTCAGCATGTGTCTGTTGGTAGACATCACATACCTAGCTTAAATTTATTTTACAACAACTGAGTTATGTATTAAATAGTATTAATCAACTTATACAAATTATTTGGATTTTTGTTTAATTAATTTAAAAAGTATTGGGTGTAATATTTTGTCTCCTGGCTATCTCAGAGAATTGAAAGGGGCATCAAATTAAGAAATGATGTAAAGTGTTACCTTAAAATCACTAAATTTTTTTTCCATTATCAACATCTCTTTTGTCACAATTTTTCTGTTATTAGCTTATCAGATCAATCATTGTATCTGAGTAAGGCAAAGTTAGAATATTTTAAAATATAGGAAAAATTTCTAGGAGCATCGGTCTATTGAAAAAACAGTTTCAAATATAGGTGTCTGTGCAGTGTTTTTTTAGAGAGTCTGATCAATGATCTAAGTTAATAATTAACTTAATTAGATATCTTGGTTAGTTAGAATTATATTTTTACTGTGAATTACAGTTTGTTATGATTCAGCTTTTACTTAAAAAAATCAGGAAAATTTATAGTAAGTACCTCTTATCTGATAAAAAAAATGCATGTCCACTCTGAAAACATAATATTAGAAATTCACTGCTGAGTTTATTAGGGCATTCAATATAATATTTTCACCCCTTTGCTCCAAATAAATTTATATAGTGACTAAGACTATTTAGACAAAGTATAAATGCACAATAAGAAAAGTCTTCTGTTTTAGAGAAGAAAAATCTGTTAAAAAATATGTGTAATAATCTGGGAATTCAGATGTTTTTCTATGGAGATAATTAACATAACTGGGGTCTTCTATGCCTTGCTTTTTATATACAGCACTTAATATTACTAAAACATCATTTAATGGCTATATTCAAATCCACACATGCTTTATTAAGGCACTTCTGTATTACTGTATATTCAGTTTTCTCCAGATTTCTGTGTCATAATTTTTTTCTCCAATGGCTACCTATGTTCAATAGTCATTTCATGATAAAATTAGTGTCAACATCTTAATGTATTTATAATATTGTGTTTCTGTTGGTTCTCATTTCACCACACCTTCCCAATCCTAGGTATTATTATTTTATCATTACTATTTTGTTAAATTGAAAGTCTTTTAATATGTATTATTATTTTCTTTTAAAGTTTTGTGCATTCTTTTGTTAACCCCTTTCTTTAGAGATTTTCTTTCTATGGAGAACTAAAACTTGCATTTACTTATACTGTCAACTTGGTTATTGATGTTATACAGAAATGCTATTTCATAAATTATTATCCATGTGATCTTCCATCCAGATCTTCCTAAATTTTCATGATTGCTTTCAAATTCTCAATCTGTTGGAGATTATAAAAATAATTATATTATTTGCTAATAGCAATAAGTTTGTGTCTCTTTTCTAATCTTCTTATTTATTCTGGTTTACTAAATTATAGGCCAGAATTTCTAATAGTACTGTATATTTTTCTCATCTTAAAGTTGAGTTATGATAAACATGGAATTTTTAATAATATTTTTAGATCGTTTTAGGGGTAAATTCAGGAAATCTAAATCAAATCCAGAAAGAAAATTTCCCAGCAAGTACTCATAAATAGGTGACCATATAAAATAATCAGCATCATCAATGAGTTGAGATATAAGTTCACAAAAAAGTTCTCCTCAAGTCCATTAATATAACCAGAACATCACATCAAAAGCAATTATTTAAATGCAACAATCCCAGCATAGAAACTGATATATATTTAATTTTTTTAACAGAGCCCAGGAAAATATTTATAACAATCCAGTTAAATAACATAACAGTCACCTTTTTTTCTATTATTACTCCTACTACTACTATTACTATTATCATAATTATTTTTTCTTTCAACTGAACTTTGTATACCCACTGGTAATCAGTTAGCTCACGTGTTATCCTTTGCAAATTTCCTGCCCTAAAATATTTCAAGAAAAGTATTCCCTAGTAAGATGGAATATAGTACTAACTTATGATCAAACTAGGAGTCTGGTTGACAACTTTTATGAAAATTGAGTATTTCAAAAGTATATACTCCTGATAAGTATTATAGTTCCAATTAGAAATGAGCTAGTGAAATACCCACAAATATAAATAGGTTTCGCTATTGAAAAACGTTTTTAATCTTCATGAATGCATTATCACCTCAGCAACTCCGTATTACATGTCCATGTTATTTCTAGGTTGAAATAGTTGAACATAAATATAATTAAAAACATGATTCTTAAAACAAATTATTTATCATACAAAAAAGTGAGCTTCTCAATAAATATAGTGATGAATACTTCAGTTCTAACTAAATTGGACCATGACAGTGGAGCTACTAAGAGTGAACAAACTGAACCTTCCGCTCTGCAAGCTTAACCTAAGTTAGACCCCCCATATGAGAACAGTGAAGGAGACACCTGATGAAGGAATCATTTTAATGCACACTTTGCAAAATTCAGAGTGGAGTTATTCAGTGAGATTCTGTGGAATAGATAATCTACAGTCTTATTTCAAATTATTGTTTCCTCCGATATTCTGGATGAAGATCACAGTAACTACAATGATAATTATAATAACACTAATTTCCTAGATATATAGATAGAAGTTATTTTTATATCTTCCATCCATAAAGTTTTCATATGCATGGGAAAGAGGCAGAGAAGAGTAGAGAGTTCCATACTGGTGAGAAAAAGGAAATATTATTTAAAATTATAGGATATAATGGACAGGTTTCAGTACAAAGGAAGTCTTAGTTTAAGCTACTATAATTATCATAAAACAATCACTACTATTACTTAGTAACTAAAAACATGTTGAGATAAATGGTTTATAAGTATAATACACTGAGAATAACTTCCGTAATTTTGGAAAAGTTATTTGGCTAAATTTTAAATGATTACTGACTAATACATTATATTAAATAAAATAATTAATTACAGGTAAAGGCAACTAATGATTTTAAAGATTAGGCAAATGTGTAGTATATGCTAATATAAAGGTAAAATAAAATAATTATATTTAGACATAGTTATAAAATATTAATAATAGGCATATAAATTAGGGCATAAAAGGATTATGATGTTTTTAATCTTAAGTATCAGATCCTAATTTGTGAAAGGAAAAACTGAAATTTAGAAACACATTATGTTGAACTAAAAATATGCTTGACTGCCAACATATATATGTTCCAGAAAAAAAGTTTCTGTTTTAAATTTAATTACTTTTATATGTATATAGTATATATGTATAAGCTACATATACTATTTGATTTGTTGGATTAAGAAGTAAATTACATTATTTAAAAAATAATTTTGAGAATTTAAACTTCTTTATTTTCATTTCAGTTGTGATTTTAAGAAAATAAATTAGCTAACTGCAAACTACTTCATAATTTTGAGTTTTTGTTGTTGTTTCTTGCTCCTGTAGTTACACATTCTGGTAGCAAAATATAAAAATTACCCAGGTGCCGTGGCTCACACATGTAATCTCAACAATTTGGGAGGTTGAGATAGGAGGATCCTATGAGACCAATAGTTTGAGGCCAGCCTGTGCAACATAGCAAAACCTTATCTCTTAAAAAAAAAAAAAAAGCTTGGCATGCGGACACAGGCCTGCAATTGTAGTTAATCTGGAGGCTGGGGTGGGAGGATCACTTGGGCCCAGAATAGAGGGTATAGTGAGGTATGTTTGTGCCACTGAACTACACTCTGAGCAACAAAGTATGATCCTGTCTCTAAAAAAATTAAATCTTACAATGTATAATCGTACAGAGTGTCATTTGGACTAACTTTGGGGTATGAAGTTAAAGTTTTTTAAAACCTATATCCAGATAATCTCAGGAGGATGACCATAGTATTCAAACATAGATCATAAAATAAATCCAGGAAAACTCACATTCCTCAGAGTAATAATAATCTAGCTTATGCATATATTTATTTATTTATACATTAGAAGAAACGGACAACATTGTTGAAAAAGTCAAACAATATCAATAAAAAAACTTGTCTTCACTTAATCCCACAAAAATAAAACAATGACTACATGCTAAGTGTAAATTTCTCAAACTACTTGGAATTGGGGCCCATTTAAAGTAAAAAAATGGTCTCTCGCCAAAATATACAAAATCGCCCTATTATCTTTTTTTCTATGCTATGATGTACTGGCATGATTTTATGTTCACACATTAGTGGCTTTAATGAAATTTGTAGTTTTGATAATCAAGCCTAATTTTTGCAAATAAAATTTTAAAGAACTGTATGCTAAGAAAATCAATTAAAACCAAATGTTTAGTTGGATGGGAGAACTGTTGGTGTTTTAATTAATTATTCAGAAAATTATAAAGCTGTTCCCAGGCTAATGGAGCAGAGCTCTCCATTTGACTCAACTGAGCGACTGCAGACAAACGCTGGGAGGGCTCTCTGGTGCCTGATCTTGCAGGATCAGCAGGAATCATTAAAAGGACAGTGCTGCTAATTTCACAAAATGTAAATTGCTGATATTTTGGTCTTTTCAGTTAAAGCAATCAGAGTTAAACACATGCCAAAGTGTATAGTCAAAAGTCTTAAAGCAGTAGGCATATGGCCATCTAAGTCAACCAGGGAAATTAAGATCTTTGGCTCTCCCTTTTCTCTCTCAGAGCTCCAAACTAAACCTTCAAGGAGAGCAGCTTTTGTTTTGCATATTTGTGCTCGTGAGTTCCAGAAAATCGGGGTCAGAAGATAACAACATTATAATATCTACAATTTATGAGAAAGAAATGGCACTATGTCTAGTTAAAAATTTTTACACTAGGTCACAGTGCCATCTTTATATTCAAAAGGCAACTGATCAGCATTATATACCAATACATTATGTAATAAAAACTAACACAATTCTGTGTGTGTGTGTGTGTGTGTGTGTGTGTATGTGTGTGTTTGAGATTTCCAGTTTTAACTCCAATATGTAAGGAGCTTCAAAGTCACTCCCATATTTATACTAAGAAAACCTGAAGAAACTGGAAAACACTGACTCTTTTGGGATCCTGTAGATAACAGATTATAGGGCAAATCATCACACTGACTCTACAGAGTCGAGCAATTCCATAGAGATACAGCATCTAGGATTTTTTTTTACTTAAAGCATAAGTTGATGAATGCTATACACAGGTACAAACACTTAAACAGTAATGTTGATTAATTGCTAGAGGCTGAGTGTGGTCCAAATTGAAACTGAGAAGTTCCTGGGGCTACAATCAAAGGGGTAGAGTCTCATACTTTTACAGCTTGTCCTCCAGGAACACTACAATGTCCTCATGGGAGGACCTCAGAAAGTTCTCCAAGAGGCCCTGGAAGCAGGAAGAGAAGTGTGGTTATCATGAAATCTTCTTAGACTATCCTCCCTGATGAATCCGTGGACTTCAGGAGAAGGACTTCACCAGAGGGCAATGCTGGTCCAATATCCCAGTTCAGGGACATAATCTCTGTTCCACTTCCACAGGAGAGAGACAGCTGAGATCAGCTTAGTTGGAACCAAAGCTATCAATGTAGTTAATTGATAGTGGTACTATTATAGTTGAAGCCTTCCACACTCCTTTGTCAGTAACTGGTAAAGCATGAAAAAATTAGTAAGGGCATAGGGGACCTAAATAGTGCTACCAATCATCTCAGTCTAATTGATATTTACAGAATACTCCATCCCAAACCCACATTCTTCTGAAGTGTGCATGGGACATTCACCAAGACAGTATATATTCTGGGCCATAAAACACATCTTAATAAATGTAATATAATAAAAATTATACTAAGTATGTTCTTAGAACACAAAGGAATTAAACTAGAAATCAATGAAAGATCACTGAAAAAGACCCAAATATTTGATAAACAAAATATTTCTAAATAACAGACAATTCTAAGAATTGTGAAGTCTCAAGAAACACTAAAAATTACTTTGAGCTAAATGAAAATATGACTTATGAGAATCTTTGAAATGTAAAGAAGTGTTTAGGGGGAAATTTATTGCATTGAATAGATATGTTAGGAAAGAAGATAACCTAAGCTTCCTGGTATGGTTTGACTGTGTCCCCACCCAAATCTTATCTTGAATGGTAATCCCCATAATCCCTACATGTTGAGGGAGGGACTTGATGGGAGGTGATTGGATCGTGGGGATGGTTTCCTCCATGCTCTTCTCATAATAGTGAGTAAGTTCTCACAAGAACTGATGGTTTTATAAGCATCTGGCATTTCCCCTGCTCACACTTGTCTCTCCTACCACCATATGAAGAGGTCCTTGCTTCCCCTTTGCCTTCTGTCATTATTGTAAGTTTCCTGAGGCCTCCCCAGCCATGTGGAATTGTGAGGCAACTGAACCTCTTTCCTGTATAAATTACCCAGTCTGAGGTATTTCTTCACAGTGGTGTGAGAATGAACTAATACAATTCCACCTTAAGAAGCTAGAGAAAACAAGAAGGAATGAAATATAAACAAGTAAAATTAAGAAAATGATAATAAAAAAGCAGAAGTCAATGTAACTAAAAACAGTAAATCAATAAATAAAATCAATGAAGCCAAAGGTGATTCTTTGAAAATATCAATAAAATTGAGACACGTTTAGATGAATCAACCAAGAAATAAAAAGAGGGAAAAATTAGCAATATCAGAACAGACAGAAAGGTCATCACTACTGCTTTTATAGACATGACAAGGATAACAAGATAATATTATTAACAGCTCTATGCTCATAAATTTGACAATTTCTATAAAACAAACCATGTCCTTGGCAGACTCAGACTACCAAAATTCTTTTAAGAAGCAATACATAATCTGAATAGCACTATATCTATTTTAAAAATGGAATAATTGGTTAAAACATTGCAAAAAAAAAAAAAGAGAGAAAGAAAGAAAAGAAAAGACCTGCCCAAGTACTTCACTGGCAAATTCTATGGAAGATGTAGAAAAATCAAATTACCAATTCTATACAAAATCTTCCAGAAATTTGAAGAGACAGAAACACTACAACTAATATAAGACAGTCTTTACCCTAATACTAATGCCAGATAAAGACGTTACAATAAAAATATAAACTAAAATATGACTATAAATGCAAAAAAACTTTTAAAATTCTATTAAATTTTTTGATATATAAAATATTATAAAAGGATTAAGCAGAATTTATTCCAAGAAGTAAGCCAAGTTCTGCATTCATAAATCAATGCAATTTAACATATTAGAATATCAAATAGGCTGGGCATGGTGGCTTACCTCTATAATCCCAGCACTTTGGGAGGCTGAGGTGGGCGGATCACGAGATCAAGAGATTGTGACCATCCTGGTCAACATGGTGAAACCCCGTCTCTACTAAAAATACAAAAATTAGCTGGGCATGGTGGCGCATGCCTGTAGTCACAGCTACTTGGGAGGCTGAGGTATGAGAATTGCTTGTACCCAGGAGGCAGAGGTTGCGGTGAGCAGAGATCGCGCCATTGCACTCCAGCCTGGGTAACAAGAGCGAAATTCCGTCTCAAAAAAAAAAAAAGAGAATATCAAATAAAAAAAAGACCATATCAATTAGTGCAGAAAAGTAACTAAACAAAGTTTAATATCCACTCTTGAAAAAACAAAGTATAAAGAAAAACTTCCTCATTCTAATAAAGGGTACACACACACACAAACTCACACATACACACAGATATATATCTTAATTATTTTAATTACAACAGACTGCAAAACCTAAGGTTGAGAACAAGAAAAATATCCTCTCTTATCACTCATATTAAACAGAATGGTAAAAGTCCAAGTAGTATAATAAGACCAGAATGAGTGATAGAATAAGTAATAGAAGGTGGAAAGTGTACATATGGGATAAAGAGAAATAAAATTATCTTTATTCACTGACAACATTACTGGCTACATAAAATATGCCAAAGAATCTACAAAAATCTCTTGAAAATAATAAGCTAATTTTGCACAGTTGCAGGATACAAGATCAGCCTCCTAAATATTAGCAATGACAAACTAAAACTCAAAATGGAAAAACAAAATGAACTATACATATGTATATACACATAAACTTATGTCCACACAAAAACTTGTACATGGATGTTTATAAAATTTTAATCATAATTGCCAAAACTTGGAATAAACCATGATATCCTTTAGTATGTAAATGGATAAATATACACAGTGGGGCTACCAGACAAAGCAGTATTCTCCAGCACTAAATGGAAATGAGCTATCAAGCCATGAAAAGACATCAAGGAAACTGAAATAAACATTACTAAGTGAAAGGAGCCAATATGAAAGGCTATGTACCTTATGATTCTAACTATATGACTGTCTTAGTTATTTTTTTGTTGCTATAACAAAATACCTGAGACTGGGTAGTTTAATTTAAAAAGAGGTTTATTTGGCTCATGATTCTGGTGGCTGGAAAGTTCAAAATTGATCATCTGCATCTGGAGAGGATCTTCTACTACTTCAATTCCTGCTGGAAAACAGAAGGGAAGCTGGCATGTGTAAAGAGGTCACCTGGTGAAAAAGGGAGCAAGAAAGAGAAACAGGGGAAGCCAGAGTCTTTTTAGCTACCTTTTCTCTCAAGAACAAATCCATTATGGGGAGAGGGAGGAGCTCATTCACTCCCATGGGAGGCCACTAGTCTCCATGAGGGATCTGCTACCATGACCCAAATACTTTGCACTAGGTCTCACCTCCCAACACCACCAGACAGGAAATCAAATTTCAACATGAGCTTTCATGGGGACAAGCCAAACCACAGCAATGACATTCTGGAAAAGAAAAACAATGAAGAAGTTAAAAAAAGATCAGTGGTTTCCAGGGCCTGGAGAAGAGAGGGATGGAAAGGTGGAGCACAGAGCATTTTTATGGCAACAAACTACTCTGTATAATGCCATAATGATAGATACTTGTCATTATAAATTTGTCCAAGCCCATAATATGTACAATAACAAGAGTGAACCAGCATGTAAACTATGGACTTTGGGTGATAATGATGTATCAATACTTTTATCAATTGCAATAAATGTAGTAGAATGATGGGGGATGTTGATAAGGAAGAGGCTATACATGTGTGGATGTATGGGTTATATGTTAAATTGCTGTACCTTCTGCTCAATATTGCTGTGAACCTAAACTGCTCCACAAAGAAAGCCTATTTTAATAAAAACGAAAGTTTTCATTTCAAATACTTATAGGAGACATGTATTGAACTTTGAGAATCATGAGGTAGGTAAATTTTAATGTACTTTCTTAAGAGTCCCTGTTACTATTAAATCATTTTATTCCTGACCAATACATTCAACTCACTTAATTTGAACAATTATTTTCTGTGCATTTTTTACAAACATGGCCCTCTGGAAGATGCTAAGAACATAGGTTGGTAGTTGGGAAGGGTATAGAATGCAACAGAAATAAAAGGGACAGATTCTAAAGAAAAAACATGAAGGCAAAGTGGCATCAAAGATCTCAAAAGCAGGTGGGTGTTCACTCAGAAGCACGTGGGTGTGCACTCAGAAGTATGTGGGTGTGCACTCAAAAGCATCTGGGTGCTCACTTAGAAGTAGAAATGGATTTGATAATAATATCATTGAGGACAATTTCCCCGGTGTCTTTTGCACATACACACACCTTGTAGTAGCTTTTGTCCCAGACTGTCATTCCAAAGATGCATGTATAGCAAATGATCTTAGGAGGTTGAGATCGTGTCCCCATGCAGGGGAGAGAACAAAACGTGTTGCTCTCCTGAATAGTAAAGGTAATGTATTTCTGTGGGGTAGAGGTTGAACAAGTTTGCTACTATTCTCTTTATAAGGATGGTGGTTACCTAAGCTCAGTATTTCCTCAGCTAAGACCCCATCATGCATATAGCATTCTCCTGAGCTGAATCCCACCTGTGAGCTTGCAATCAAGGGGAATGCATGCCAACATGAAGCTCCTGTGAACAGTAAAGTCCTGTATCTCTACTCTCAAAGTCCCCTGTATGCTGCCAGCATCTAAGAGATTGTGGCAGGCTGGCGTGTTAGCTTCAAGTAGAGAAAAGCATCAGGCCCTTAAAAATATAGGTCTTTGATAAATAGAATTGATTAGATACTGTGTTAAGGGCATTGTATCTGTGTGTTCAATTTGAGCTTCACAAATAGCCAGTGGATTTTACTTTACCTACGTTGTAGAAGAGGAAACTGAAAATTAGCATATATTGCTAGCTTCCTCAATGTCAAGCTTCAGGTCACTGGCAGTGTCACCAAAAAAATAAGCACATACATGTGTGGTTCCAACATCTGTGAGTTTAAATACTGGGATCAAGGGATTCCCTGGGTACTTGGGTTTTAAATAGAAGACTTTATAATAATGAAAATTTTTAGAAAAGTAAATTGTGGGATTTTATTTGGTGCAAGACATGTATGCAAAATGACAGAAATTAGAACAGATGCAAATTTAATATCTTACTGGAAAAAGGAATTCCTAAAGTAGTTGAATTTTAATAATAACTCTTTTGCCTGACCTAGTTAAGTAATTATATCAATACCTTCTATTTATATGACTTGACAAGAATATCAGAAGTTTGTGCTAATCTGTCCAAATTGTAAGACATTTTTGTTTTAAACAAATAACTGTGCTATGCTTACATATGGCTAAAATCTTTAAGAAAATTATCTGATAGAAGAGTGAGTGATCTATAGGTTTTTTAAAAAGGACATATAGATATATTTGTCATATTTACAATATGTAAATCACTAATGCCATATAGATATTTATAATATGTTGGTTATTACTTTTGGCAATCAGTACCACTTTTCTGCAATATTTTTGCATATTTAAAAAATAAGAAGCTGAAACTATGTATTATTAAAATACTTTTAGAAAAAGCAAATAGTTCAAAAAATCCCAAGTTAGTTTACATAGATTTAGATTTTGTAGTAGGTACAATATTTTAGATAATAAGTATATTATTAATTTTACTGGTATAATACTTAATCATGACATTTCTTTCATGTGTACATGATTCATACAGCATTTTCTATAATGTAAATTATTCCTGTCTATAACACTAGAAGGTTGAAGGCAAAAGATCAAAGCTTTCACGTATTGAGGGAATATGCTATTTTATCTGGCATTAAATTCTCAGCCATACTATGTACCAATTCTATGTTCAAAATAAAGATTTTTCTGATATTGAAGTGCCTAAAAAGTTTACCATGCCCACACACTAAGAAAATATTAAAGCATATAGCTATAGTCAAGAAAACCAAAGGAGACAACATAAGAAAATAGAAAATATTAAATTAGAATAATTGTGGATATAGAGTAAGAGTGGAAATTACAAGTGTTACAGGTGAGAATTTGCTACAGGTTTAGGACCAAACAGGTCTGAACTGGGACAGAGTGTAGAAAGGCCTACAATAGACAAAGTGCTGAGTGAAGAGCAAGTGGTTTCTAAGCAGCAGAAAGCTGTGATGTTGCCACATTTTCATAAATTTGGTCAGTAATTGAAACAACTCTGAAAGAAATTAGACAGTTCATTACTCATGGCACAGCAGGTTAGCAAAAGCTTCTTGATCACATGAGTTCCCACTGCCCTGCACATCCTACAGAGGCAGAAGGAGACAGCCTGGTGGAAGGACAAGCACACAGACATGTGGCACAGCTAAGAAGCAATGGGCTCAGGAAAAGCACAACCTAAATAGGACTGAGAGCAGACTTCCTCGTGGCTGCCTTGTAAGAAGGCATTATCTTTACTACCATGGCAAATCATCTCCTCAGAGAAGTGAGGGGCTTTTTGATAGTCTAATTCAATAACTCCACTTACGAACTTGAACGGAAACATTATTCCAAGGACATTTGCTTGGAAAGATAGTTCAAGACTTGTGATAACACTGAGGAGAGTTGCTTTCTTACATACTGCTGGGAATGTGACTGGTTCTACAATTTGAGACTAAAGAATTTTGAAAATATGGCAATGGAATTTTGTTCTTTCATCTTGATGAAAAGAAAAAAAATAGCAGCTATTTAGAAGCTCCATGGAAGAGAGTGAAGAAACTGAAAAAACAAAAACTTATGGCCTGGGGGAAATTATTAGCATAAAATAAATACACATAAAAGTAAAAGCAGAAAAAAAAATCAAATATCATGTAAACTAAAATTTGGCGTGACTTTAAGCAAATGTTGAATAGATGGTCCATCAGGTCTTGGCATTCTCGATTTACTAGCACAAGGATGTACAGCATTTTATAGTGGTGATGGACATGTATATGCAGCATAATACATTGTATTACAGTAAAAAGTATTTATAAACAATATTAATAGTATTTGTTGATTTTTAACATGTAGCATCAAACTCCAGACTAACCGTGCAAGACTTGTTTTAGTTAAACAATATTATTTAAGTGTAAACAATGCAAAATATATGTAGTGAAGGAAGTCGAGATGAATGAGCAGAATTAAGGTAGAATTAAGGGTACTGGGGACGTTTTTCTGAACTTGATGGGACAAGATAAAATTTCACATTTGTTATCAAAAGTTTAAAAATTAACAATGGGATAACTTTAATAATAATTTACTATCACCATGGGAAGGCTGGGGAAGAGAAATAAGATATTTGTTTTCCAAAATAGTAAATATTGTCTCTAATTGATGATACATTATCAATGAAGGGTTACACACATCAAAGTTACAATAGAAAAAAACCGAAAGAATGAAAGACTGTAGCAGTTAAGATGGTTACTTCCAATCAATAAAACAGGATTTTATGGGCTTGTGCAAGAAGAATTGATCTCATTATAGTTTGATGTATAATAGTTAGTATTTTACCATGTACACAAATTATTTGTGTCAAAAAATCGTCTCATAGAAACTGAAATTTTGAACCTCTCAGGGCTATTTTAGATGTATTGGCTGTGATTCAAAAAGTAGATTTCTCTGTGGCTATTTTCTCTGGTATTATTGAAATATTCCTTGATTATTCTTGCTTTCGGTAAATTCTGTTATTACAGCTGAAATATTTTTTTATGGTGTTAAAACTGTCAAATTTTAAGTAAAGAGTTCCATTACAGAAAAAACAAAAACAAAAACAAAAATGTAATTAGAGCCCTCATCTTCAGGAAACATAAGTACAAATAAATATAAATATATTCTAAAGCAAGTGTAACAGAATTTAAATAAAGTGTTATTAAAGGCCAGATCTTTGGTAGGGAAAGAAAGAAGAAAAAAACAATGAAAATCTCAAAAGTAAAGTGAATAGGAGGTAAAATGTTTTGGAATACATTATAACGTAAAAATTCTCATTAACAGATCATCTTTGTTCAGAGATAAACCATACTTTCATTATTAGAGATGATTTGGGAAAAATATATTAAAATTGCTGAATCAACATTAGTTTGTGATAACTTCATTACAAGTGATTTTACATTTTACAGGTATTACTAATTGTGTAAAAATAGTAGAAACTAATAATTTTACCAGTAAGTGGAAATATGGTATGAATATACTTTAAAGAAAATGCAGATAAAAGATTAATTAGTAATTCATTAAATCAATTGTCTATTGCTACCATAGCTATCTTCCTGCATCACCCTGGAAACATGAAAAATGCCACAGGAAAGATATAAACAAAATGGCTGCACGCTGTGGCGCACACCTGTAATCCCAGCACTTTTGGATGCTGAAGCAGGTAGATCACCTGAGGTCAGCAGTTTGAGATCAGTCTGGCCAGCATGGTGAAACCCTGTCTCTACTAAAAAAATACAAAAATTAGCCAGGCACAGCGGTGCATGCCTAAAATCCCAGCTACTTGGGAGGCTGAGGCAGGAGAATTGCTTGAACCCGGGTGGCGACGGTTGCAGTGAGCGGAGATCGCGCCATTGCACTCCAGCCTGGATAACAAGAAACTCTGTCTCAAAAAAAATTAAAAAAAAATCTCAGGAGAAAAATAAATGATGCATGTTTCCTTGTTGGCATCCCAGAATGTTTATTATGTAATATTTTATGAAAATTTGTCTCTCAAATATATACACTATCAGACATTGGCCAAAATCATAGGCAACGCATAAGCCAGTACATTTTTAGATGTTCAACAAGCAACACCAAATGATTTAACATTGCTTCTTTAAAATTATATTTAACTCTTAGCTTGTAGTCAGTTCACTACAAAAACACAATGTCAATTCTTTATATATCTCCGCTTGGTAAAATAATACAAATACTTTAAGTTATTTCACACATAACACTAACATTACGTGTTGTTATTGAAGGAACACATGACATACGCCCATAACAGAGAGATTCCAAAGGGCTATAGAACACTGCAACTAGGGGGCAGCAATCATCACTTCAGACCTTTGGTTTGATGCTTCTTACTTATGTGACTCTAGACGGGTAACTTCTCCGTGGTTGAGGTTAATCATTTGTAAAGTGAAGTAAGGCTACAAATAGCACCCACTTCCTAGGGCTTTGCAAGGACTAGATGAAATAGGTCCTGTAAACATTGCATGCACCTAAAGGAGTGTCCAGCATATACCAGTAAGAGCAAAATGATATTAGTCCAGCCCTTTCACTCTAAAATGGCTAAGAATTTAAGCCCAACAATTTTTTCTTTTCAAAACAGAATCTCTCTCTGTTGCCGGGCTGGAGTGCAGTGGAGAGATCTTGGCTGACTGCAACTTCTACCTCCCGTGTTCAAGCGATTCTCCTGTCTCAGCCTCCTGAGTAGCTGGAACTACAGGCACGCACCACCACACTTACTAATTTTTTGTATTTTTAGTAGAGACAGAGTTATCACCATGTTGGCCAGGTTGGTCTTGATCTCTTGACCTCGTGATCTGCCCCCGTCAGCCTCCCAAAGTGCTGGGATTGCAGGCTTGAGCCACTGTGCCAGGCCTCGCTACTGATATTCTGATTGCTAAAGTCTGTGGTCATTTCTTAGGCGTCAGATTACTGAACATTCATTCTGTAGTCAAGAGCGAAGCTCTTTATCTCTTTCCAGTCAGAATTATTCCTCAGCTTCTGGTACACTGTTCTCTCCTGTTTCTCCCTAAGCCCTCCATAGATTCTTCCTTTTCTGACCCATGCATGTTAGTCTTTTCCAGAACTCAGCCCGTTTTTCTCAGTTTCTGTTCCTCAGGGGATTTCATTCACTGTCATAATCTGATGTATAACCTGTAAATTCTCCAGTGTTTACTTTAGAAGAACCCAGACTACTTCTCTTAGATGTGTAAACACAAGTGTGTCTACACTTGGTTTGGCCATTGGTGCCTTAAAAACTGTCCAATATTGAACCTAACAACTTTCCCATGTCGTTTGAAATCTCTAACAAGTTTTCCATCTTGATTTTATCACCATAATCTTCTCAGGAGTTATCATTAATTCTCCTTTCCTTTCCTGAAGTCAATCAACAAGGTGGGGCCATTTAGCTTCCTAAACGTTTCTTGAATTTGTCATTTGCTTCCTATCTCTAATATTTTAATCACAGTCATTTCAAGCCTCAATTCTTACCAATTTCCTAACTGCTCATGCTTCTCCATTCTTGAACCATCATGTTTAACCTTTATATATCCCTAATTAAGTATTTATAAATCCACATATAACATGTCTCATAAATACTGAATTCACTAAAAATCTTGGTGGACTGGTTTGTTCAATAATTTGTTAAATATATTACTTCTTTGTTGTATTATTCCCTATTTATTCACAGACCTTTGTAATATGATTTCCAAATGAACTAATCCAACGGATACTGAAAAGAAGTATTGTAATAAAAACTCAGAAAACCACACAAACTTTCAAAATATACTTTTAAATTAGTTGTTATATAGAATAAAATGTAATATAATTTTATCTTTGTAATGTTTTTGAAATTAAAAAATTCACAGGCACAGTTTACAGTCATTAACATGTAAACAGAAACGTCAGTCACAAAATTGCGTCATTTTTTTTTCCTTTTCTTATTTTAGTCATTTGCAAAATGTCTGAAGTTTGTAATTTGCAAATACAGAAAATAATATATCCATAAGAGAAACGATTTATTCCTAAGATAAATTGGTTCATTTAGTAAATTAATAGTAATTAATCAAGTGATTTCAAAGTATAATTACAAAATAAAGTATAGAATTATATATATAGTGTCTTTAGTTCAGCTAACTTACTTGTTTCAAATATATTTTACAGAAAAATAATTCATTTTTATTTGTTGCTTTTAATTCAATATGGCTTCATTATTTCTTTTTGCTCCACAAAACATAGATATTTGCCCTATATCTAAAATTGACAATCTTTATTGATTTTTTCCTATTTCTGAAATATCAAATAAATAATTTCTTGATGAGCCTATGTAAATACTGCATTCACCTTGCTTTCCTTTCTTATTTTGAGGCTTAACATTATCATCAGATCCTGAAATCTCCTTAGATTTTTTTTAAAGTTGATAAGTTACAGAAAGAAACTATAAACTCAAAAGTTATTTCAAAAGACTCTTCAGAATGTGTGTTGCTAAACTTCAAATATATTTCTTTATTCTTTTGTGCACAAAAGGATTTCACAGAAGATCTTCTAAACACAAATCAATTGACCTCGTTTATATATTTGGAAGGCTGATACATTCTATGCTAGAAGTGAAATAACAAACATCTCCTTATTATCTATCGTATATTATATTTAAATATTGGTAGAAGTAAATGTTGAATATGTGGTAGATCATACTTTTTAAGATACATACTGGATGGAAAGGGGATGACAGACATGTGCATTCATAAATAATATTTGATTTTGTACTATTATTTGTGGGTATATACTTATGTATTTCCTTCTTTGTAATAAGCTTGAATGGCATGTGGTTTCTAGGTTAGAATTAAAATGTGTACATTAAACTTAAGGTAAGTTCAGCATGCTATGGCTTAAAGTGTAGAGATGATAGTCTGAAAAAGAGTATCATTCCCTCCAGGATAATTTTATGTGTTTTTTCAAGAAACATACACATCTTAACATCCAGATCTCAGGAAGAGTTCACTGATGTCATCCTCTTAATATATTGCACATATCCATTTTAAACTAAGAAATATTCAGCTTCTGATTTCAACTTCTGTTTGTATTTAAACCTAATATTCAACAGAAAGTACTCATAGGCCAAACCACACAGTACCACGGTGCTGACCGGGATGGCATCAATTCTGACTTGTTGGGACCCAGTTCAAACTTGTTAAATATTGTGAGAATGACCACTGCTTTTAAGTGAGTGCTTATATTGCATTTTGTAAATAATTATCTTAAAAGGACATGCCATATTATGTACTGGAAAGGAGTTAAACAAGGAATAAGTATAAATAGTTCTTTAGTGCTACAAGAATTAATACAGTGCTATTTTCATTTTTATATCTAGTAACATGTAACTGCATAAAGTCAAAATTCAAAGTTTCTAAGCAGAATTAGTAGGGAAGTTAAAATTTAGTCCAACATCCATTTCACATGTAATGTAAAATATTGTGTAAAATATGAAATTCATTATTTAACACAAAAATAGTCTTTAGGGAAGACATTGAACAATCTCCCCGTCAGATTCTGTTCTGTTTTCAAACACACTAATCCAAGAACATATTTTAAATAATCCAAATGAGTAAAACTTTATTTTTATTATAAATCATTATGCAACACTTGCCAATAAATTTACTTAATTTTATTTTTCCATGAATCCAATTAAACAAAATTACAGAACTTACCATTTATGAATACACTATATTAGTTATGGAGAAGTACGCATGTTGCAAGAGTATATTAATACACTGATGTTAATATTTTTCTTATTAAAAATTCATTCCATAATTCAGGGGATATAAAAAAATTCCATCATACAAAATTAAATGTTTAAACTAAATTATTTGCCACTTGGAAAAAGGCACACATGAATTCTAAATAAATACTTTTTCCTTAAATAAATTAATTTATAATCATAGCACAATAATGAAATAAACATTGTTTCATGACAGAGTTCCATAGGATTCAGAGTACTGAAATGAATAATGGATAAAATGACAGTATCAGATTATAGAATAATTCATCCCCACATTCTGTCATAGTGTAAATAAAAACTATCAGGCTTTGCAGTTTAATACAGAAAGAAAACTAAAGATTACAAACCTATACCTATTGTCCCCACATCCATTTGCAAATAATACAGTCAATCTCAGATGAGGCATCTTTTGTTAAATAAACAGCTGTTTTTGTTTATGTTGTGGTTGTTGAATGATCTCTGACTCCACACCAAAATTTCATGGGTACCAATGATCTCTGATATGAGAAGGACTCATTAAAGTCCGTCTCAAACTTGTATCTGGTGTGGTCCCAAGAAATAATTAAAGCAAGCACAAGATTTTGGTACTTTATTGCTGGACCCATTGTACTTAGAAATGCATGGCTCACATGAAGGCCCAAAGTTTGAAAAAAAAAATGTCTTTTACTAATTTGTGACAAAAGCATAGGAATTATTAAAAACTGCTTTCACTTAGTGCCAAATTTGCATTTTAATACTCATATTCTGATAGAAATTGTCAAAAATCAAGTACTAAAGAATTTAAAAAAATTTAAATTATGTCACAAAAATATAACTACTAAAACAATAAAGGAATGAGAATACTGTGTCCGGATGATAGTTCACTATTATCTTTCCTGATTCCCTTCATGACAAAGAAAAGCTGTTTTTAATTACAAAATAATATAATGTACATTTAGGCTAATAATTGTATCAAGAAGCAGTATGTATCTACATATATCCCCACAAATCCCTATCTATGGGTCTATAAATATATTTTGCAGTGGCTAGTAGCTATAAAAGAATGTGAAAGATTTATCAAAGAAAATGACCAATAATAACTTGCAGGCTAAAGAATTATACTGCTGAGTTGTTTCAAGGTCTCAATGTACAGATATTTTGCAAAATATGCAAATACATCCTATTTACTATAGGAAAAATTAAATCTCTTCCATTTTTGTCACTCAATATGATGTTAAAAACACCACAAATAAAATTACAATTGGCATTTAATATATGAAAAAGTTAAGTAATTTACTAGGATTCAACAGCATTTTACAGGTATAATCTGTTCAAATGAAATAGAAATGCAAAGATGGTTAAATTTGAGGAAATACATCCATAAATTCTTATGATTTATATATTTTATATTTTACAGATGAAGAAATGAGACTCATAAACTTAAATATATAGCTAAGGACCACACAGCAGTGAAGGACTGGAATTTTAAAATATATATCCTTAATGAATAAATTGTGCAATAAATAAATTCTTTTTTTTTTTTTTTTTTTTGAGTTTGAGTTTCACTCTTGTTGCCCAGGCTAGATGGCAGTGGTGTGATCCTGGTTCACCGCACTTTCCACCTCCCAGGGGTCAAGGGATTCTGCTGCCTCAGCCTCCCTAGTAGCTGGGATTACAGGCATGTGCCACCACACCTGGCCATTTTGTATTTTTAGTAGAGACATGGTTTCTATATGTTGGTCAGGCTGGTCCCCAGCAATCCTACAAAGAAATTCTATAAACTGGTTAAACACACACACACACACACACACACACACACACATACACACACACACAGACTCCCTCAGGATTAAAGTCTATTATGTAGGATAACAGAGTTATATGTTTCAGTATCAATTTAATTCTGACACTCTTGGAGAATAAGGAGAAAAGAGAAATATGATAAGTTACAACATTCTCAGCTCCCAATAAAAAAAAAAAAAAAGCTCTAGTTGTATTTTTAAAAATGCAGGGCTGGGCACGATAGCTGATGCCTGTAATCCCAGCACTTTGGGAGGCTAAGGCATATGGATCATCTGAGATTGGGAGTTGGGGACTAGCCTGATCAACATACAGAAACCATGTCTCTACTGAAAGTACAAAATGGCCAGGTGTGGTGGCACATGCCTGTAATCCCAGCTACTAGGGAGACTGAGGCAGGGGAATCCTTGGGAGGCAGAAGGTGCGGTGAACCAGGATCACACCACTGCCCTCCAGCCTGGGCAACAAGAGCGAAACTCCATTCCCCCCGCCAAAAAAAAAAAAAAAAAAAAAAAAAAAAAAAAAAAAAAAAAAAAAAAAAAAAAAAAAAAAAAATGCAGGTGAGGATTATAAACCACAGGCCCAGAAAAATAAGCTGGTTCTTTTGGCTAGCATTCTATAAATCACCCAGATTACTAAATTCAGTATTATCTTTGAGGGATTCTTTTTCCTTGTCCATCATATCCAACTAGATTTCAAGCCTTGTGAATTTCATCTCAGTAACATTACTCCAATTCAGTTTCTTCTGTTATTTCTTCATCTACTATCCTTGTTGCGACTTGGTTGCCTTATTTCTAAAATAACCACCCACCCCAACCTCAAACAAACGAACAAAAACTTGTCTCAATAACATAATAAATTTCTCTAAGATTTACTAGAAACTGTTAACTCTTTTCAGGTACAACTTAGAAAAACAGTTTTGTAAATGTTAACTCTTTGCTCAAGAATATAAACATTTTCATATATCTGACTCAAATAAATTAATTCCAGAGCTCTTATGTCTGGCAATGACCTATTTGCTCTGTGTCCTAGAACAAAGGGATGGTTGGCTTAAAGCCACTTCAGGCCTTGAGGACTCCACTTTTCTTTTCTATCTCCTCCTCTTTCACCTAGCTTGACATCTTACTTTTTTTTTTTTTTATTACACTTTAAGATCTGGGGTACATGTGCAGATCTTGCAGGATTGTTATATGTATACACATGCCATGGTGGTTTGCTGCCTCCACCCCTCATCATCTACATTAGGTATTTCTCCTAATGTTATCCCTCCCCAATCCCCCAACCCCCTGCTATCCCTCCCCTAGCCCCCCAACCCCAAAAAGACCCCGGTGTGTCATGTTCCCCTCCCTGTGTCCACATGTTTTCATTGTTCAATACCCACTTATGAGTGAGAACATGTGGTGTTTGTTTTTCTGTTCTTGTGTCAGTCTGCTGAGAATGATGGTTTCCAGATCCATCCATGTGCCTGCAAAGGACATGAACTCATCCTTTTTTATGGCTGCACAGTATTCCATGGTGTATATGTGCCATATTTTCTTTATCCAGTATATCGTTGATGGGCATTTGGGTTGGTTCCAAGTCTTTGCTATTGTAAACAGTGCCACAATGAACATACATGCGCATGTGTCTTTATAATAGAATGATTTATAATTCTTTGGGTATATACCCAGAGATGGGATTGCTGGGTCAAATGGTATTTCTATTTCTACATCTTTGAGAAATCACTGCTCTGTCCTCCCCAATGGTTGAACCTTTTTAAACTCTCACAGGTTATTTTCCTTCTCTATGCAGGCTTCACTGAAACTCAACAATTCAAACTATCAAGGTGCAGGATGAGTATGTGTTTAGATGCATGTTGGGGTTAAAATATTCAAAATGATATTATTTAAAATAAATTATATTTTAAGAGGTTTGACATATAAAACCATAAAAGCCATAATCATATGAAAAGTGTTTTGAACTTTGGAATACCCAAATTTGAAACAAATACAAAATGTCAATTAAAATGATCTTTTGAATCTAACCAGTGAAATGAATGACCAAATGGAGCACTTTAGATAAGCCCAATATCTAAAGTTTACTTTGCTTATGTACCACTGCTGTGTAGACAATGTAAGATTTGTCTAGGGCAGAAAAATCCTATTGCAAAATAAATGTTTTCTACAATATTTTTCAATGTTCTTTTTCAATGAACTTTTGTTTTGCAAGTCCCTTCTAATTGTTAGGATTGCATTTTATACATATATATAAAATCTATGAAAAATGGTCTATTAATAGATCATGCTCACATGTATGAATCTCTTATTTTCCTGACCATAAAAATATGAGAGGCCTCCAAAACTCAGCTTTCAATATTCTTTGAATGACTTTTATCTACCTTCCAAATAATACTTCTTATTTGCAGTTAAACAATCAGTGAACACAAAAAGATGGAATAAAAGGAGGGAATCCATTAAAGGGATCTGAAAGCACTGGACTTTGTAATACAGAATTGATGAGTTGGAAAAGCAGAAAACTGTATAGTTGAGTTACTAATTGAAGGGAGTATGCTTACCTATTTACTTAAAGTCAGAATCTAGAGGTTAAAACATGGAATGTACCTCTTCTTATTTATTTAAAATGCTTGAACATATGTATTTGGATGAATTTATGTATATTTGTTAACAAGTACATTAGGGAAATAGGAGAAAACTTTATACATACTTTAATGAAGAAAATCTATATTTATTAGTGTTAATGCATTTCAAGTAGATTTAAAAATTCTGCTTTTAACATAGGAAAACATACTATCGTGCCAATTTGATCTCAAAGGTAGGAAGTCAGAAATATTTAAGAAATATTTCATTTTTGGTAGTTTATTCCTCGCTTTTTCTAGAACAGGGATGATGTTAAATAAAATTTCTTGCACTGCACAATCTTCTTAAGGCATGCTCCTAATGTAAATAACAGCTGAAAGATGAGAAATGATACTAAACTCGGTCTTACATTTCCCTGTCTTTTGGCCTTTAACACTGTGTAAAATGATGTTCAAAATGGACTGTACTGCTTTTCTATAGCAGCTAGCAAAATCCTGCACTTGCTTTGCCCTGACAATTCATCACAGCAGGATTAAATTCTTCTTGCCTCTCCTTCTATGCACAATTGAACACAAATGATCTTTATTTCTTGAGGATATGACTTCTAAAAGTTTTCTTCTTGATATATTAATATATTCACTGTACAGAATATTTGAGTAATGTGAAAAATAATTATTGTTTATTCACAAGAGACCCTCCTCTCAGATGTGTTACCTTCCATCTTTAATGCACATGGAGTTCCTTTTGCAGCTTGTGGGAGATTATGATAAATTAGTGCTATATCAAAAATGCCTTTTCATTCACAACGAAATCTAAAAGCAGAAAATCTCATTGAAGTAAAATCTCATTGAAAGGCTATGATACACTAATGATATACATTTACTATGACCACTTCTCAAATGTTGTTCTTAATAGTCTTCGGTGAAAAAACTGGCATGTGGATTTTGAACCTTGTAGGATATGTTTTCCACTTGAAGTGATTTTCAAAGGTCAATGTGTCTTCAATTTCACTGTGAAAATGTATTCCTTCAGGGGTGGGAATAAGGAAAGCACTAACAGCAAAGCATTTCAGTTAAAAAAAAGTAACAATTAGCGTTTGGATTATCTCGGGGCAAATTAGTATATTCAAGGTGGTAGTGAAAGTCCTTATTTGGGTGGTGTTGAAGATAGTGTATTGAGGGAGATGAGGGCTGAGGATTACAGAAGGAACCACACTGGGTAGTTGAACCTAGACTGGGGCGAGTCAGCAAGGATGAGGCTTTAAGACCAGGGCTCTGGACAACATATACGGTGCAGCATATACTGCTCAGGTGATGGGTGCTCCAGGATCTCACAAATCACCACTAATGAAATTACTCATGTGAACAAATACCACCTATGTCCCAAAAACTTACGGAAAAAAAAAAAAAAGAAGAAGAGGGCTTCTGGAAGGCAGTGTGGCATCTCTCTTCTACCACCTGGCATCATTCTTCACATGGCCTAATGATTGAGCAGTAGTTTATCTTTAATTTTCAAATCAACTAATTTATTTTTGAATAATAAAATTAGTCTCTCTTAAAGGCAATGCTATAACATTTAGTTTTATTTTGATTTTTCATCTTAAATATTACTTAATGAGTTAAGACCGATATAAGTGGCATAACTGGGGTTCAGAAGTTATATCTGAAATAAAATATTTATATTTTATTTCAGTATATCACGCTTAAGTAAATACATAAGTTTATATGAAAGAAATTTCATACTCAGTACATTTTTCCTATTTGCATATCCATTCTTCATATTTTTCAGGGAAAACGGGCAAAAATTACTTATTCACATTAATAAGGGTACCCAGTAATAATTATTAGATTAGAAAGGTTGAATAGTAATAAATTATATGATAATTGTTGATGACAGTGCTCTAAAGCTCTAAAATAGTTTTTGACTTAAACAAGCATCAATTCACCATACTTCCTTCTTTATCTAGATGTGCTGGGGACTGGAGCTAGCCACCATGGAGACTTTTTAAAAAGGCATAAACAATATTTCAAATAGAATAAATAATGTAAACTATAATAAATGATCTTAAGAAAAGTCGAGTTACATATTATAGTACATAGCTGGTTAAATGAATTTTATTTTTATTAGATATTAAACGAATAAGTATCATTTAAAGACTTCATCTGATCGAAAGTTAAGTTTAGCTTATACGATTATTCCATAGAAAATTATGAAACACAAACAGTATACATGGGGTAGACATTTTCATTTAAAATGGTTAGTAGTAATTGGGCAGCTACAGATCTGATCAAACCACTAAATTACTTACTATTTAATTAATAATCAGTTTGCTGCTCTAAAAGAAAAAAATAGATCTAAAACACACGTTTTAGACAATTATTTACAGAATGCATTGGTTTAGGTTTCCTATATATGGCGAGCACATAGGAAAGAAGTAACTCGTCATTATGATCAAAATAAATGGAAATCTACAGAAAATCATTTCTTGCTGTAATAGTTGAGGCTAAAGGAAAAATATTTCAATGAAAATATAATTAATATTAGGCATATGTATAAAACAAACTTCATTGTGTATTTAACGACATTTATTGCAAAACATTTTAATAGAGAAAAATAAATAAATAAATAAATAAATAAAATATTTTTATCACTTACCTCTCTTAGCATTTCTGCTTGTACTGGTGGGCTTATCTGAAGGACAAGGACAATGTCCTTCACATTTGACTGAGATCTGTTTTCCTAAGACACATGCCTGATACTCTAGTTTGCACTGTATAAAAAGAGAAAAAAAGTAATTCAAATGCTTAGTTATATCAGTAGAAACTCAAGAAATATTTGGAAAGAAAGTAATTTTTATGCATATAATTTGGAGATTTTTCCACCAGGTAATAAGTATTAAATACTAAGGTGCAATTTTACACACTTTATGTACAGTATTACTGATTCATAAAGGAGGCAGAAATGCAGTTGCCTTGGGCATCATTTTGGTGAACAGTCTCTGAGAAATATAATAGTTTTTAAAGTCATTCTTATTTTGCCAGATCTATTATACGACATGAGTACGAAATTTTAGAATCAAATGGAGAGAGACATAACAGAGAGTTTGACAGTACATCTCTTGAGCTTCTCAAACAGAATCTCGGTTTTTGATTACCCAAGTATGCATGTCTTCTCTTCCTTATGGGACTCTTAAGTTTTGGCTATAGACTCTGTGCATCAGTCTTTAGCCAGTGACTTGCACAGCGTCAAATGCCCCATTTTATATCGCCCTAGGCAAAGCATTGTAAAATATATATTTGTAAATTGATGTGTTCATTAAATACTTCTATATTTACTCGTGGTTTTCCACAAACATAGCACAATAGTTCAAACACACGTTCATACACATAGAAAACAGACATATATATTTACATATAAAATAAGCCAAATATTTATGTAGCATTTCTATAATATATTCCTTTGTATGCATACACATTTCACATAAATTTTTGGTATGATGATGTACTTAGTGTCTCTCAAATCCTCGTGTGTAAATGTTTTTTAGGCTGAACTTCCCATGGGTCTTACATTTGAATAAATGTGCATTTGTAATAAGATATTGTCACATAAGACTGTTTCGACAAGCCCCAGAGATTACTTCACTTGTTTTACAAAAAACAGTATAGCAGCCTTTCTTCAGTGTTAGTATGACTACATGATTGAAAACACATAAGACGTGACGACAGTGCACTCGTGATTCCATTACACATGTAATGGAAAAAAATAAATAAGAAGTCTAGAAGAGAGGAATGTCTGGATCTGATTCTTCTGAGTATCATCTCCTAAAAGTGACATTTTGGGCTAGTTGCTCAAATGTTCTCAACCTCAATTTTCCCATTAAAAATATCTGAGATCATGACATCTAATTTCCAAAGTTTTAAGTACCAAAAAGCCAGTTTTTCCCCATGCAGTAGGTATCATGAACCAGACTCTCAGTAAATGCTAGCAAAAGGTGAATACTCTTCAATCAAAAATATTATGGCACATGAGATTTTCATTTGTTTGCTAACTTCTTAGTTTAGTTTTAGTTGTGTTTGGCTTGATTTTCTTTGTAAACATTAATTCTGGTGAAATTTTAATCCAGAGTATCTTTCATTTACTTTTAAGATAATATTTTATAACTGCATACTTGACATGATTAAATTAATTTCCAATTATGTGGTCAATTTTCGAGTAAGTGCAATGTGATGCTGAGAAGAATGTATATTCTGTTGATTTAGGGTGGAGAGTTCTGCAGATGTCTATTAGGTCTACTTGGTCCAGAGCTGAATTCAAGCCCTGAATATCCTTGTTAATTTTCTGTCTCATTGATCTGTCTAATATTGACAGTGGGTGTTAAAGTCGTCCACTACCACTGTGTGGGAGTCTAAGTCTCTTTGTATGTCTCTAAGAACTTGCTTTATGAATCTGGGTGCTCCTGTATTGGGTGCATATTTATTCAGGATAGTTAGGTCTTCTTGTTGCATTGATGCCTTTACCATTATGTAATATCCTTCTTTGTCTTTTTTGATCTTTGTTGGTTTAAGTCTGTTTTAACAGATACTAGGATTGCAAGCCCTACTTTTTTTTTTTTTTTTTTTTTTTTTTTTTTTTTTTTTTCTTTTTTTTTTTTTTTTTTTTTTTTTGCTTTCCATTTGCTTGGTAAATATTCCTCCATCCTTTTATATTGAGCTTATGTGTGCTCTATCTTTTAAGAGTCAATAATTATCTGTCTATTCTAAAAGAAATAGATCTTGCTAATTCTGAAGTAATATGACTTCTTTAGTGGCTACTGCCATAATTTACTCAGAGAAAATTATTTTAAAATTAAATAGGGTAGACTTACTGGCTCCAACAGACAAATGCACCAGTGACTAATTTAATTCGGCTTCAGCTGATATCAAGAAGCACTGAATGTACCCAATAGCTAATCAGATTACTCACATCTCTACAATGTTTTTATTTTTTCTTGTCAACTCCTTAATGGACAGACAAAATTCTTAACTAGCTCTGCAATAAATGATTTAAAATTATTAAGGGCTTTGAACATGTTTATGGTAGCATACTGGCCCTTTCAGCGGAACAAATGCTTTCAATGGTATCATTATTTTTCATTATTCAATGCTTCAAAAATTGAAAAAAAATGATTTTGTCATGGTAAAATTACAGTGCATTTTTAAATGTAATTAAAAAATCCAGCATCTAATCAAAAGTAGACATAAATAGTTAAGCAATTATGAATGCTTTAATGAAAGCCAAATTAATTTTATGAAAGTTTGAAACTTCAAATTTAATATTCTGCACTGTAACTTCTGTTTACTTAATATTTCACAACCCTGAACTTGCTCATATAATTCTGATTCATGACATAATTTAAGAAAAGTTCAGGAGCAATTGTCAGTGGTATATGAACAGACAAAGCCAAAAGCCGGTATTAATTATAGCTAATATTGAATATTACCATTTGAATATATGTTTATCTCCCTTCATAGGTGTGTTATACCCCACTCATTTACATTTTAAATGTAGTTTATTTAGAAGTGATTTTTTAAAATATAAAGAACATAAAAATCTGGATAATACTTGAAGGAGCAACAAACATACAACAGTTATTCATTTATTAAAAACAGGAATCATATTATCTGCCCAAAAGTTGATGATTCTTTTTTTTTGAGGCAGAGTCTCATTCTGTCACCTGTGCTATCATGCAATGGTATGATATAGGCTCACTGTAATCTCTGCCTCCCGGGGTTCAAGTGTTTCTCCTGCCTCAGCTTCCAAAGTAGCTGAGATTACAGGTGCCTGCCACCATGTCTGGCTAAGGTTTTGTATTTTTAGTAGAGACAGGGTTTCACTATGTTGGCCAGGCTGGTCTCAAACTCCTGACCTTCTGATCCACCTGCCTCGACCTACCAAAGTGCTGGGATTACAGGTGTGAGCCACTGTGCCCTGCCACCGATTCAATTTTTTATATTGTTAGGCACTAGGAAAATAATTTACTAGAGAAGCACATGATCTTTCTAAAAATGTGGTTAATTCTTCATCAAAAATGTTTCACCTTTGAGCCTTCTTTGACATGATTACAATTTAAAATTTTCAAAGCTATCTTTATGATTTTCATGAAATCATAAAATTATAGCTTTGCAAAAAAAAGCTACATGTGAAATGATTTCAGAAAGATTCTACTCAATACCTCTTTTTATATGCATTTCTATAAGGAATAACAGAATCAGATGTATAGCGAATATACCCTGTGTATATAATCATATGATTACAGCTTCTTGTTATTAGAAAGCTACTTAGTTTTACTTACTTGGGAATTAATTTTGGAAAAAAAATCCATGGGCAATTTTACTCAAAGAATATTAGGACGTTAAAAAATGCTACTTCTAAAATATTTTTTAGCTACATCCACTGACTGCATTTCTAATTAATAATGTTCAATTTACTTAATTACCACAAAGCTGAAATATTTATTAAGGTATATGTGAACTAAAATATCACATAAAGGGCATGCTCATTAGTCTATAATTACCAGAAAATGCAAATAATATAGAGAAAGACATGATTAATGCATTCCTGATTATCTAATATCCAAGTATTGAGATCACTTAAGTTATGAGTTCTTGTGAAAAGCAAGCCTGCAGAATGAGTTTGACACTAGTCACGGAAAGTTATTTGATATTCATTAGTTTAATAAGAGGACTGAAGAAGAAAATATGATCTTATTATTGGAGAAATATGCAGCATATGAAAAAGATCCCAACCATCAGAGTCCACAAACACTGGGACAGGCTGTTGTTACCAGGTTTCCAGATGATGAAATCATCATGGGCCTGCTGTATGGCTTACAGCAGGGTTTTCAGCTGGGGGTAATTTCACTCCCCCTTCCCAGGACATTGGAGATATTTTTATTTGTCACAACTGAAGGCAGATGTGGGAGTGACTGTTTCTGGCATCTACTAGCTAGAAGCCAGGGAGGCTGTTAAACATCTTAGAATGCATAGGACAGCCCACTGCTGGAACAAAGATCTATTTGGCCCCAAATGTCAACAGTGTCTAGTTTGAGAAGCCTGGATTAGGCATTAGTCTACTGTAAGACAATGAAAGAGTTAACTGAATTCTCAAGATTCCTTCCACAGTGCCCTTGGGAATTTTTTCTTGGGCATTCACTAAAGTAATCCATATAAAATAGCAATTTTACTAACCAACTGTCAGTTAGAAATACTTTAATTATCTAGATAAACCAGAAAATATAAATCAGCTAAAACAAGAAAATATACAGTTGACAATGGCCTATTTTCATTGAGGCACCACCATAGTTTAGATGCATTATTGTTTTGATCATAAAAAATAAGATATTTTTACAATAAATGTTGCAAGTGAAGTTTAGAGAGCTTATGTACCTGATGAAAAATATATGGCTGAAGCGGGATTCAAGCACTATTTTATAGTTCTAACGTAGAACAAGTATATAATTGGCAGTAGAAATAGCAGCAATGTTAATTTTCTTGTGGTAGCAATACAAATTTTTATTCAAGTGCAAAAAATCAGAAAATATGGAATATCATAAATCACTTTTTTATTCTGTAGTTTCATCTATCTTGGACTGACTAATGTATTATACTTTTAATGCCCTAGAGATCCAATATCAAAGACATGCTTTGAACTCTCATAAACAGAATTCCTCATATTCAGCTGTATCTAACCTCTTCCCAAAAACAGCTTCCACTAAAGTTCTTCTGATCATTGTTGAATGGTGTTCCCCATTCCAACATAACCACAAGAGGAAATGAAGACTCCATTCAGCCTTAAATCCATTTGTTCATTCAATCAGGACATATCATTTACACAGAACTGTCTCAATTGCAGCATATACATACACACACAGGAAGTTAAAACACAGTAACAGCATTAAAAGCCCTCTGCAACACAGTGGATACTACACCATTGTTCTCTCTGTGCAACATTCTACATTTTGTCATAAGTAACACCCTGCTTACTTGGAGGAGCATTTCCTTTTCTCACTAGAAACAGTATTTTGAAAAACTTTTTATATCACAAAATGTTATATTGATAATCTATCATACCAGCCTCACCACAGGGAAAAAAATCATGTGCCATAGGGCAGTGAGAGTCAATTTCCTGCTTTCTTAATTGAAGCAGAGGGAAGAGAGGCAAGCCCTTTGCAGGACCGCACTAGAGATGTGAGCACAGGTGCTGCTAAGCAAACTGTAAACAAGAAATGGACCAACAGAGTCCTGAGAATCTTAAAGTTCTTAACTTGAGCAGTCTCTAATGTTCACAGACGTGCAAGTTAAATTTTCATTCAGCCTTTTGCTTCCAACTTTAGGCATTCAAGATAGCATCTAGAAATGGGGCAGTGTAAGGGACCAGTTGAAGTAAACGTAACTAAGCAGAGATAAGATGAGGGAAGTAAGGACACTACAACCCAGGTTAGTAAGTTTGTAATCTTTGTCAGGTAGTCATGAACAAGTTAAAATAGTGCTTCAGTTGGTAGCCAGATTAACCAACCAAGGAGAACTGCCAGGAAGAAAAAGGAACAAAACTGTACCTAACCCTTGTCTTACCAAACACATTCTCTCAGTTGGACTATTATAGCCTTGGACCAGTATATCTCTAATTTTCCAAACAGATATTATGAGTACAAATATTTTACTTCTCTCCCAAAACTAAATACATCTCAAAATACTCTGCAAACATTTCTCATTTGACACAAAGCTCACAATAGCCTGTAGTGCAGTATCAGGAAATGCCAAAAGAAAACAACTGGACACATGGATTATCCTAAACTTCAAAATGTGGTAATGAACTTTAAAAATTTAAAGACCAGAGGGCTAGCATGTTTATCTTATAATAATTTCATTCTTATTTGTGTCATTAAACTTTGTCATTCAAATCAAAATTCTAGTTTAAATTATTCCAGATTAATGTTGCTTTCATTTAAAATGGCTTCAAGTAAAATAAAACCTATAAAAATATGTTGTTTAATGATTGGTATGATACATACGATTAATGAAATCATTTTTACTTACTCTTAACTTGAATTTTTTATTATTTACCTTAGTATGTAATAGGAGCTTTGACAAATAACAACTAAAAGAAATTTTCAAAGAGATACAAGTGTTGTTAAACATAATAAAAATGAGATGAGAATAGGTGGTCATGAGGACGGCATTTCAAAGAAATTAATTTCACAGATGTAAATGAGAGTCAGCTTTCTTTTTAAACAAGGGAGTTAAGCAGCAAGAGATGCACTGTGGGAAAAAAAAACATAGAAGGAGCTGAAAGATTCAGGACGGAAGGCTAAATTTAGCTAACAAGAGAAAAGACTTTGAACATCTCACAGTAGCAGATGACTTCAATGGCTTCCCAAACACAAAAACACTGAAGTATGAAAGCTTGTGCAAACATTTCAATGTCTATGAGGCTGACATAACTAGATTGTTATATGAACTGCTTTAAAATACATAAAACATGAAGAAATTTCTTGTTCATTATGCTTAAGAAATAGCAAGGGTTTATGCACTATTTTTATACAGAAGACACATGTTGAATGATCAAAAAGGTCCCCACACTATTTCATGCATGGTAACAACAGTACATTTTGGGATTGCTAACTGAGAAAGATGGGCAAGAGCTGGTGAATTTAGCTTTTACACAGTTATATGAACACAAAAAGCGTGGCGTTTCCTCTGTGTAAAGTCTCCCCTTGAGTAAATCTTAGGGCTTAACCTAAAAAGCCATGACTTTCTGAGGCTTAAAAAGTGCCCCCTGTTGACTCACTTCAGAAAAACTTATACATCTGACACCAGGGCCCAGGAAACACGTTTGGGAAGGGGAAATCCTAGTAATGGTGGCTTAGTGAAGAGGCAGGATCTGTTAATCAGAGCAGTTAAAATAGTATTAAGAGTAACTTTCTATAGGAAAGTGAGTATAAAATGGAAGAATCATGAGAGTAATGTGAAACAGAGTTGAAACAAACTAGTTAACCATTTAAAGGTTAAAAATCCATTAAATATTGTTAAAAAAAATAACTATCATTCTCAGATTTACATGCCCCAAAACACACCTGGAATTATTTCTAAAGGTACCTTGTGTATTTATATTGTTAAGAATCACACAATATGCTCAACCTGCATTTATACTGATCTCTCCAATTTCGACTGTTGAGAGGGACATTATGCACTCTGGGTTATCCATCTCAGGGAAGAACCCTACACGTCTGTCTGCTGCGTCTTAACATGGGAGTCACCAAGGGGAACTTTCACAAGGCAGCCCTGGAGGAAATGATGCTTTACTCACAGAGGGAAGAGACAGAACAAGATCGGCTTCAGTGTGTTTGTGGCCTGCCCCCACCCATGGCTAATGGACCCTCCAGCAGCTGACACAAGGCAACTGACATGCACCCATTTAGTGCACCGATTTTCTTAAATGTGCAAGAGAATCAGTCTGACAATCTTGCTGCCTTTCTCTGCGTTGCAGTAGAAGGACTTATCCTCTCTTACGTGGAATCTGAAATTCTGAAAGCTTTGGACCTGCTGGACCGGCTCAAGCAGAACAAAGGAACACTCATCCTCTTTGAAACAGGAAGAGGTACTCCCACACCAGGTGCTCAGCCAAGCTCCAGCTGTGTGGCCTCCGTATCTCTTGGTAAGGAGGTGTTCCAGGCTTGTGGCCAACTCTGTGTGGATGAGTGGGAGTCAAAAGACTGCACGTGAAACTGCCTTCCCAATTGCCAATCCAACACCTCAGCATTCTTTGCAGTGTGCCTTTCTCCACGTTTGTAAATACTTTCTCCATGAATGAGAAACTTAGATTTAGTGATATGCTCAACCAGTGTTCTTAAATGTGCAATAGAATCAGTCTCATAATCATGCTGCCTTCCTCTGTAGTATAAAAATTCTAGGAACTTTCCTAACTTCATGGTCGATGCTCTTAAATACAGGTAGGTTTACCATTAGGACTATATTAGACAGCTCAATTCTCTCCCCAGGGAGGGCAGGGGAAAAGATTAACTTTTTTTTTTCCTATAGATCCATCAATTACTAAGAGTAATAAAATCTTACTATATACTGCTGAGATAGGACAGTTTGTCTCTGTAAAATAGCTTTATATATCTCGTCACTATTTTGTTATATATCCAAGGTTAGAACTATTGTATCAGATTTTTCAGGTGAATTAATATGTTAATTATTATGTAGCCATTCTCTCCACCATTTTCTTTTTCTTTTTCTTTTTTCTGAGACAGAGTCTCACACTTTGCCCAGGCTGGAGTGCAGTGGCACGATCTCAGCTCACTGAAACCTCCACCTCCCGGGTTCAATAAATTCTCCTGCCTCAGCTTCCTGAGTAGTTAGAATTACAGGCGTGCATAACATGCCCAGCTGATTTTTGTATTTTTAGCAGAGATGGGGTTTCACCATGTTGGCCAGGCTTGTCTCAAACCATGACCTTGTGATCTGCCTGCCTCGGCCTCCCAAAGTGCTGGGATTACAGGCATGAGCCACTGTGACTGGCCCTCTCTGCCATTTTCAATGTCTTTTATGTGAAGATCTAGTTTGTGGAATATTAATACAGCTGGCCTATTATCATGTCATGTTGGGGGACAGGTACCCGATGTATTGCTGCACCTTGCAGGGACAGACTCACCGGCAATCTTTTGCTCTGTATCATCTCTTCCATTTTGTTTGTTTAGGAAACATAGCTGCAAGACAGAGGTAGTGTCTCTTTCTGGATGAGATGGCAGAGGTTTTTTTTTTTCTGTCCAGTAAAACATAGATAAGGTCTCTTCATGGGCAAAGTTTGGACAGGATTGTTTGCAGTCTTTTAGAACATATTGGGATTTCCTTAGCTGCAGCATAAAACCAATGTGTGAAGAACACGAAACTGTGCCACTGTGCATTACCCCCGTGGGACTTGTGAGGAAGGAAGAACTGACACAAGCATAAAAGACGATGCTTCTTGTGCAGTTAGTAAGATATTCCTTTGTCTCAGACCTAGGGTGTCGTGTCTTCTGCCAACCTCCACGACACTGTGGCATCTTGCAAATAGGATACAGTTTCCGGACTCTTCACAGTTCTGGTGGTTTCGGCAGTGATGTTGAGATGCTGACTGAGATTTGGCTTCTGGAAGTGGAAGAACATAGGCCTCTCAGATCAGATGAGAAGACCTAGGTGTGAATTCTATCACCCGAATCATGAACAAGGGTAGTGAAAGGCTCACCATACTCTCTTGGATTAAAAGTTTCAAGCCTAGTCTGTGTGCAGTGGCCTATGCCTAGAATCCCAGCACTTTGGGAAGCCAAGGCAGGAGGATCACTTGAGGCCAGGAGTTTGTGACCAGCTTGGGCAACATGGTGAGATCCCATCTCTACACAAAAAATTTTTTAAAAAGAAAGTACCTGGGAAGGTAATGTGCACTTATAGTCCTAGCTAATCAGAAATCTGAGGCAGGAGGAATACTGAACCCAGGAATTCTGGCCTACAGTGGTCTGTGATTGTATCTCTGCATTCCAGCCTGTGTGACACAGCAAGACCCTCTCCCTAAAAAAGAAAAAAAATATCTTTCAAGTCTGGACAGTAGGTTTTGCTCAAACCGTTCAAATGGTGCTTTGGTTGGTACTGCTCACTAACCTCCAGGCAGGAAGAGGAAGGAGTGTTATCTTGATAATGCGCTCAAGGTTTCTCTCTGTCCAAGTGAGACAGAAGGCCAAGAACACTCATTCACATATACTGAAGAACTCTGCAATGGGGGATGATTCAAACTTTTAAGATGGTGCTGGATGCAGGCACCCAACCCAAGTCACTGTTACATCTAGTTCTGTTGGAGAAGGTGGCACAGATTCAACTGATAGGGTTTGGGCAAGGTTTACACTATGAAAGGCAATAAGGGAGGCCAGCCAACATGGTCTTTCACGTGAGGTTTTGGAGCCAATTCAATGCATGCTATCCTTGCTTCCACATCTGAATTCACAGTAGTTAGTGCTGTGCTATGTCTCTGTACTTCTTTACCTGGTAAACGCTAGAGGAGATTCTTCCTTTCCATGAGTGACCCAAGATCCATGTGCAAAGAAGTTTTCTTGTGGGAGGTGGAAATCTCTTATTGTTTGCCACAAACAGGTGAGTACAACTTCACGGATGGTTAATTTGATGTGTCAGCCTGAATGGGCTAAGGGATACCATACAGATGGTCAAACATTATTTTTGGGCGTGTCTATGTTTCCAGAAGAGACGAACTTTCAAATTGGTGGACCGAGTACAGAAGACCTCTCACCATGTGGCTGGGCATCATCCTATCCACTGAGGGTCTGGACAATATTTAAGAAGCCTAGAAAGTGCAAACTGCTTCTCTGCTTGAGCTGAGACATCTATCTTCTGCCCTCTGACATCAGCACTCATTCCTTTCAGGGATTTGGACTCACATCTGGGACTGACACCACACAGCCCTTGACTCTCAGACCTTGGGCCACGGACTGAACTACCTCATCAGCTTTCCTGACTTTCCTGTTGGAGACAACAGATCTTATCAGCCTCCATTGCCACGTGACTCAATTCCTAGAATACATCTCATTTCTACCTGTATATATCCTGTTGGTTGTAATTCTCTGGATAATTCTAACAAACCTTCAATGTCTAAAGCTTTTCCTACGCAGATGATAGATACCTTGTTGTTTGGCAAGTCCAAAACCTGAATTTCAATGGCTGACTGCAGTATTATTCCACCTCTGCCAGAAGAGATGACTGATAAACTCCAGCAAAGTATGGCACCTGTTCACTATATTTGTTAGGGCTATCTGGGTGAATTTGCAAGGCTCATCTCTCCAACACTGAAGAGAAACTGCTATCTTTTATTCTTATCACCAAAACGTAGGCCCCAAACCTTCTTGCATGCTTTGGGTATTGGAGGGAGTTTGTTCCCCACCTAGACATTCTCCTTGGTCCTTTGCAACTAAACCCACAGGCTGATCTGGAAGTCATCTAGTGGGTTGTGCAGCATCTCCTACCTGTGGGGCTCCACAACCCTCGTGAGTACCTTGAGCTACAAGTATCTACGCTGTCGCTGTTCCAGTGTTACTACCTGACTCTGACAGCATCACTGCACCGTTTAAAAGGAATCCTCGACGATAGACTGGAT
>NW_016107777.1:1226649-1255909 GCF_001604975.1 Cebus imitator
GGGGAAATAGGGGAGGGACGGTGGGGGGTGGGAAGCTGGGGAGAGATAGCAAGGGGAGAAATGCCAGATGTAGGTGATGGGGAGGAAGGCAGCAAATCACACTGCCACGTGTGTTCCTATGCAACAATTTTGCATGTTCTTCACATGTACCCCAAAACCTAAAATGCAATTAAAAAAAAAAGAAAAGGAATCCTTGACATACGTTCAGCTCTTTGGCCTACGTGCAGTCTCACAACAGTGCCCCTTTTATCACCAAATCTACTCAGCAATGGGCTGACCTGCAAAGTATTTAAGGACTTCCATGCTCCCGACCATCCACAAGAATCTGATAGTGTTGGGCACCAGGATTGGCTCTTAAAACATAAACTCAGAAAGAGTCATGTCTCTGCCTCCCTCAGTGGTTCACACACCTTAAGAAGGCAATTTGGTCCCTGAATTTTGCTGTCCCCAGAAAAGAAGCATGCCCTCTCAGTTGACTCCCGGGTAGCGAGTAAGATGAAAGGAGGTATATATACCTGTTTGAAACATTCAGAGTTTCTCCTTACTGCAGGCTGGCCTGATTGCTGTACCCTCCAGGTGGCAGCCTGTCCAAATTGGGCCTGAGGGATTCAAACTCAATTCTGGATCACATTGCTCTTTGATTCCACTGATAGTAGTCCATGGAGGCAAAGCTGAGAACAAAATGGGTCTCTCTTTTATAAAACTTACCCTGTCCCTCCTAATAGCGCTTTATGGATAAAATATTCTGGTGTAAAGTTTAGGAGTTGATGGGAAGAAACGAAAATGTTAGTGATTGTAATGGGACCCACTAAACTTCTGCTGCTAAGGGGGACAACACCAGGTATTCCTGGAGAAGGAGCTCCTGAGACTCTGAAATCAACAGAGAAAGAAGAAATTTTCACGAGCTTTTTTTCCAAGCCATCCTGACATCTTTCCTCCCCATGGAAAATGCGCTTGTGTGTCTCCCAAAGTGTGTAAGTGCCTTACGTTTAACTGTGTGCTGGATTTGCCTTCCCCAGACATTCCTTTTTCCATTTCACTTAACCGTACCAGAGAAGTCTAGAGACAGAAGGAGATGGCATCATTTCCTGAACCTCCCATGCAAAACACCTGTCAACACCGCCAGACATCTTTCCCACCTCCACTCTTATTCTGTGGGGTGAATGGTTGCTAGTGAATGGTTACCAGTCTGGTTGCTAGAAAAAACAAGACAGATTAGGTAGACTTTCCTCAAGCTAGCACTCCACAAACGAGGAGTAGAGTCCATTATTCTATGTGAATCGGGAAACCTGAGATCCAACAGCAGGCTGAAGAGCTGTATGTGATACACTGTCAATCTATGTCCCTGAGCAATATAGGTCCCACCTGCAGAGTCACACCAGTTTAACAACACTTTCTCTCCAGGGTACCTTATGCACTGCTGGCATGTACTTCTGGAAAGAAACACAGGAATTAATTTGCTTTTGAACTGAGAATAAAATGACATACACCTCAGGTGTGGTCTTGTGAGACCCTCAACTCCTTTAGGAAACAGCACCAGTAGATAATGTAGCCCTCAGCTAACTCAGGAGTGCTGTTTAAAGTGAATTTATCGCCGCTTACATATTTTCAAGTGGGACACCAGACTCATTATTTATATACACCTTGCAGGAAGTTCTTTCCATAACAGGAGTATGCAATTAGAAAATGTGGTAACAAAATGTGTCACTAACACATTTGTGAAGTGAAAAGATCAGTGACAGGATGTTGTTTCTGAAAGGCATTCATGTCAGTCACAGTCTACTGATCAGATATTCTGGATGACACAATTGTGCAAGATGCTTCTCTGCAGGTAAAATAGTGACATCTGTGCAGTCACTAGTGTATTCTGCTGTATGTGACTGAATTCCACAGGCCAAATAGAAAGGCCAAGATGGAAACATAAGGCAAAAGCCACCTTGAACGTATAAGGTGGGCCTGGATGATTTATGCACTGTGTCCAGGTGGTCGGCTCTGAGACCCTGGAGTGGGGTTCAGAGTCACTGCTGACATAAATATTGCCTGCAAGCTTCCTGTATCATCCTCTTGCTTACAGTTCCCTTGACAATATCCTTAATTAAAAGCTTCATGGCCGGGCGCGGTGGCTCACGCCTTTAATCCCAGCACTTTGGGAGGCCGAGGCGGGTGGATCACGAGGTCAAGAGATCGAGACCATCCTGGTCAACATGGTGAAACCCCGTCTCTACTAAAAATACAAAAATTCAGCTGGGCATGGTGGCGTGTGCCTGTAATCCCAGCTTCTCAGGAGGCTGAGACAGGAGAATTGCCTGAACCCAGGAGGCGGAGGTTGCGGTGAGCCGAGATCGCGCCATTGCACTCCAGCCTGGGTAACAAGAGCGAAACTCCATCTCAAAAAAAAAAAAAAAAAAAAAAAAAAAAAAAAAAGCTTCATGAGATAAAGTGAACAGGTTTGGTTCAAGCACCTGTTGATGGAGTGGCCTATGTAGAGGAACGTTCTCCAGAAGCCAAGATGTGGGAACAGAGGACAGTGTTGGGAGGCAGTTCCCAGGGTTCATGCACACGTTTGCACATCCTGCAATCAGAGGCACTGCCAGCTGTTGTTCTGTGTACTCTTTTCAAGGATGTTTATGTTGCAAATGGTCTTAGAAGATATTTCCTTCTGAAATGCTGGCTTTTGAACTTTTAAAAATTTTCCTTCAATATTTAAGGGTACATTTCCACTGTTTTCTGAATCACATTAATCTTGCTGAGATGCTTTTTGTTGGTTTAATGGAACAATATTTTTGGTAGGTAATATGGCTTTTCTATCTGGATGGACTTTACTTTGGTAATCTCTCCTTTTCCCGTAATGTGTCTAGACTTGGGTTTCTTCTTATTTATCTCACTTGGCATACACTATGTTTCCTGTACTTGTGGAATCATATATTTCATCACATCTGGAATATTCTCAACAAAAATTCTCAACTAAATTATCTTCTACTATTTTCTCTGTGTTATTACTTATGATTACTCTTTCTATATTTCAGATTAAACTTTGGATACTTTCTCATTCTACCCTATAGTCTATATAGTCTATCTTTTTGGGTCATTTTTCAGAAATATGTATGTGTATACATGTACATACATATATAATATATATAATATTTTCATGTATTGCATACATATGTAATATAAAATAGCTAATATTTGTGTATATTACAGTTTATTATGTTACATACGTAATACATATACATATATACTCACAAATGTATACAAATTATAGTTAATTATCTTCAAGTTCATCTAATCTGCTGTTTATTGACTTAATTTTTAATTAAATGATATTTTAATTAAGTAAATGCTATTTGGTTCCTTAAAAGCTGAGTAATTTTTTCTGAAATTATGTTTGGTATTACTTGAACGTATCAATATCATTTTAAAATTATTAAATGTTTCACACCTTGAATACATATAATACAGTTGATACATGTTGCTAATAATTTGTTTCTAACAATTTTAGAATTTTAAGTATTTAAAACATAAATCTTGTCTTGTTCTTGCCGTTGGCATTGTTCACTCTTGCTCCTGTTAGCTTGCCTCATTTTGTTTTTTAGTTTATTTGTATTGTATTAGTGTGCTTCTTTATTTATGATGTTTATTTAAACATGTATAAGCTCTGAGTTGGCAAAATCCTTTCAAGTTTGAATTCATAATAGATTTCTACAGAGAAAGTATATATTGAGGCTTCCATGTACTGGGGGAACTTAATGTATGAAATCCCTTACATGTTCTCAGCTTAGAGCTTGCCTGAACCCTGCTCAAATGTAGTGTCATTCAGAACACCAGATCCACGCAAGAACAGCTCCAAAGCATCAACATTCCATCATAATAATGGAGTTATTACCCAAAGCCACCGCAGAAACCTGGAGATTAGTTTTCAGATTTCTAGTGCCTGATGACAAATATTCCCTGCCTTCTTTTCACTGGAGGCACAGCTGTTCGGAGGACCGTCTAGTTCATCGGCATCGCTGTGCCTTCACATGGAGCCTACTCTGCCATTCTGCCACAGGCCATTCACCTTAAGATTTCTAAATTCTAGTTATCGACAGTTTTTCCCCCCTCTCAGTTTCTGTATTAGTGTTTCAGTTGGCTGTTTATCTGGCTTACTTCAGATTCAAAAACATACTTAATCCATTGTCAATTCACATTAACACGGCCAATTTTCTTAGTAGAGTGCATTTAGGGTGGAATGAGGTTAAGGCCACTAAAACATACAGTCATCACAGAGTATATACAGCGTGACTGTGGAAAAAAAATATAATTTGCTCATGTACCCTAAAAAAGATATGACAGCCACATTCTATTGTGTTTATTCTATGATTTAAATGATTATAAACTTATATAGATACCATACATGACATGCTATTTTTTCGTTATCTAGAAAAATGATTGTCATATTGATTTAAAAATCATTTGTGTATTATTTGTTATTGATATAAAATTAGCATGTTTAATTACATGTTACACAAGACCATTTTATTATATTATTTTTATATAATCCATACTTTTATTCATAGCCATATTATTAGTCCCACTCTTTACTAGCTCTATGCCCTTATGAACTTATTTAAAATCTCTGTTTCAAATTCCTTCTGTTTAAAATGGGAATAATACTAGTGTGTGTTAGTGTATGTTATATATCTTATATAAGCATTGTTAAAAAAATCAGTTAATACATATATAAATTAATATATTAACTTAATTCATTACTATATTAATTTAGAACACTGATTAACACACATTATCCATTAATAATATGTTAACTTTTTAAAGAATATTTTGTTTGTTGATACGAGTTGTGTGCCTTTGACGAAAGGAAAGGCAAAGGTGCTGTAGGTAAATTTACTCTAATTACCTAGAAACTTTCTGAGAAACTTAGCTGGAATAACTTCTAGTAACATAGTAAGGGTGGCACATGCTATAGTTAGGTTTATATATGAATAACATTATATTAATTGGAATAAGCCAGGCACAGAAAGATGTGGGAGCTAAAAGAATGTTTACAGCCCCTGGAAGTAGAGAGTAGATTTGGGGGTTTTAGTGTCTGGGAAGGGGAGAAAAATGGGGAGGATGAAAAGAGGTTGGTTTATAGATACACATGGATAACCTATTTACTTTTCTACAATCTTTATGGAGAGTTGAAATGTACATGGTTTCTTTGTATCTCTCCCATTGCCTCCCATGTTCTTTTTCCTTGGCAAAGTCATGAATAATTGATGTTACAAAGGACATCATTAGGGTAAAATTCACATGTGATAAATGCATCGATTAGGGTCTGGCTGGGAGTTTTACTGCACAGTGCAGTGCTGTGGTTAAATGTGTGTGAGCTTAACTGTGCTCCAATTCCAGCACTGTAATTTAACCAGCTTTATGGTTGACATGGGCTCCCTTGTCTTTTTCTATAGTTTGTAGATCATTGTTAAAAATGTCCTAGAAATTTTAAAACATTAAATTACTACACATCAAATACCTAGAATATTAATTGATATTACTGCACAATTGTTTTAGCAATTACTACAAATATTACTGTACTTCCACTACCACAGCTAGTATATATGCCTAGTATTATTATCATTGCATTTCTCTTAAAGAACATGTATATTTAAACATGTTTGACATAGTTTAGGGTTTAGACAAATGAATTCCTTATAAATACAAACTAGATGGACTGTTCATAAAATACAAGATCTCTAAGATATAAATGTTAACATGAAAATTCCACAAGTTAATATATGTGGTGTTTATTCCTTTTTTAGTATACAGTAAGACAAGATGTAGACATTGATATTATGTCTTTTATTGTATGATGGCTATAGAAAAGTTAATTAACATGGGCTTAAGCTCTATTAAAAGTTTTCATTGTTTTACATACAAAAATCTATAGGTGACTTCATACCTAATGTTGAAAATACTGAACACTTTTCTTATGAATTGGGACTAAGGCAAGAAATAAAAAGATAAAAAAGGAAGAAATAAATCTGTCTCTATTTGTAGAGAAGGATATTATATGTAAAAAATGTGGAGAGATCTACTAAACATTACCAGAAATAATAAGTGAATTTAGAAAAGTAGCAATATAAAAGTCAGTATAGAAAATTAACAATATAGCAATATACTATCAGCAAACAGTTAAAAACTAAATTAAAATTAAATTTACAATAGTGCTAAAAAAAGAAGTGCTTAAAGAATTTAACAAAGGGCATTACCAAATTCTATATTGAAAATTAACAAACATTAATTAATGAAATATAACTAAATAAAGGGATATACCAAGCCTGTGGCTTTGAAGAATCAGTACGGCACAATATCAAAAAATGGTTTTAGCTTGTTTTCTATAGAAATCGACAGACTGATTCTGAATTTCATATGAAAATGCAAAGGGTAAACACTAAAGCAATTTAAAATTTTAAGGCACCAAAGAAGCTTTAAAATTTTAACTTTTAAAGCTTAAAAGTTTAAAAAGTATAACAAAGTTGGACTTTGCACCTGACTTCAAAAATTAGCATTAAGGTACAACAAATTAGACATGTGATACAGGCTTAAGGACAAACAGTTCACTGAACATAATAAAGACAGAAGCAGACCCACACTTTTAGGACCACTTTGTTTTTGAAAAAGACATCAAAGCAATCCAATGAAGTAAGATGCAACAAATGATTCTGCAACTGGTTGGCTACTTAAAAATAAAGTTTTTGTAGAAACAGGGTTTTGCCATGTTGCCAAAGCTTGTCTTGAACTCCTGAGCTCAGGCGATTTTCCCACCTTTGCCTATCAAAATGGTGGGATTACAGGCATAAGCCACCCCCACCTGGTGTGGTTGGCTACATTAAACAAAACAAAACAAAACAAAACAAAAAAAACCCTACCTTCTACTATACACAGAAACTGATCAATATCATAGACCCAAACCTAAAAGTTAAAATTTTAAATCTTCTAGAAGGCATAGAAGATTGTTTTCTACAACAAGTAATAATTATAGAAAATTGATGAGTTAGGCTTATTTATCATGCATATCTAAAAATATAAATTTTAGTATTTCTCTGATATCACAGACTTTAAGCCAGTGAGAAACAAACAACTCAATAAATTTAAAAGCCCTATATTATGATTTTTAGTGATTCAAATAAATGTAGTTACCACATTATGTGTAGCAATATAGAAAAAAAGAAGGGCAATTAATAAAAAATGAATCTGCTTCTATTTTACATTAGAAATGTAATTAAGAACATGGGCTCTGGACTTAGCTGAATAACACTGGGCAAATGACTTAAATTATCTGTACATCACAGTTTTCATCTATAAAGGATGGACAACAACCAGTTAATATATTTAAAATATTTAAAGTATTTGCCAGCATATATGGTCTACATAAATGTTTGATGTCTACATGTACATACACACTATACATATGCACACAGACATGTATATATGAAGTTATGAAAGCTAATGCAGTGAAAAGACCATGGGTTATCATACTGCAAGATCAAAACACAAGTTATTGTAAATGGTAGACAAAAACCAGGCACCTGTGCCTCTGACTTATTATATTATACCTTCCCCACAGATAGGTCACTGGCACCAAGCTGTGGGAACCAGTGATCGGAGCATTAGGAAAATAACTTAGGACCTAGAAATATCTGTCAAAGTAAAGGGACGGGGATGAAGGTATTCTGGAGCAATGTACCCTGGGTTCTCTTAGAAGGCTCTACTCAAAGGTACCAGTCATTGATCAAGTCGATGACCAATCAAGTATTTGAAAAAACAAAAACAAACAACAAAAAAAGTAGATTATATAGAACTCCTAACACTGTTAAATACTTCATTTTCATCTAATGAGGAATAGATGTTGGAATAATCACTAATTTTTTTTACATTCTACATTCCTGATAAACGTTGTCCAACTGCTTTGGTGAAGGGATGGGAGCAGAAACCATTTCTTAGTGTGTTGTGGAATTGGCATGGGAGAAAATAAAACAAGTAGATCAGAATCTCTCAGATCTTGATGGTGTATCAGAATCTCAAATTTAAAAACTATTTATTGTTTGTGCAAGGAGGCATAGATTTATCAACTTTTCATTTTCCTAATAAATTATGTAATAAGGAAATAAAATTACATAGACTCTTCAATATCGTTTAGTTTTGTAAAATACCATTTTAACATGTAGTCTCCCACATCAAAGTATGAAGTTTAGAATCTCAAAATATAATATATCAATATATAAATTTAGAAATTAGTAATAGTTTTCTAAACTCTGAAATGCAGCCATTAATATTTATAACTTAAAAGATCTTGAACAGGTCAAGAAATAAGCCTATATCTCTGTTAAGGTTAAAGAAAAACATAAATTAACACATAAAGCAAACTTCTGGAGCTGAAGGAGGGGGCAGACATTAGAAGTATGGGTAGAAATTAGAGTATTAACCCTCAAAAATACAGAATGCTCACTTAGCAACTTCAATAAGTCATTTTTCCAGAGGCAATCATGATTCTTAAGTATATCTTACTTTTTAGGATAATACAGACTATGAAATAAAGCATTAACACAAAATTACATTTCTTCAACATAATACAGGTTGCAGAAAAGTGATTTAGTCAATGAAATAACTTAGAAGCAAAGCAAAAATGACCTTTGCCACAGCAATGTGATGTTGCACTCTATATAATTGAATAATTCTTTGAATATTAAACAATGGAAGCCGCTAGTTTCCTGGAACAATATGTTTACAGATGCAGCGCATATTTGGGTGTTTAAATTTAATGCTTTTGTTTTTACTTTTCCTTTCTGAAAGACAAAATCCTTCATGGCTATAAACTATTTCCCTTACATTCATGTGTACATTTAAATATACTACTAATGAAATAGTATATTATAAAACACTTTCTCAACACATAATGCTCCATACACATAAAACATGAGAAGAAAACAAATCTAGGATGAAAGAAAAGAATAATTAAAATTTATGTATATTCTATATTTTTAGAAAATATTTAAGCATTTTAATTCATTGATTATTAATAATTCTTCAAATTCCACTGATAGATAAAAACATTTCACCTTGACTTGATAATAATATTTAACCCACACATGTAATATGTACAGAAAAGGAGCATATTAATTAGTCTTTCCTGAATAAATAATTTTGGTTGACAAGATCAAAAAATCACACTCGGAGTTCTCTCTCAATCAAATGCCAAGGAAATAGCTGATGCCTGCAGCATTCTTAGCATTTAGGGCTTATACAGGACCCTAAACTTTTATCTGTTTCACATGAATTTTATGCTTACCTCTATTCCATTTCTGTGGTTTCTAATATCTGTTAATAATAACTGATCATAATTCATATCATAGTTATATAATTTTATTAAATGTGACAATATGATTAAAATATAAAATTGAGGTTTGGATTTCTATTTAAAAACAATATTGAATGTCTCAGACTCAATGAAGGTGGGCTATACAAAATAATTCTTATCTAAACAAATGTGTCTGTGGGATAACTCTAAAAGAAAAGCGATATAGTTTTGTAAAACTTAAATAATATTCTACCTGTGAAGATGCTTTGCAAGTGTCTGTTTAGCTGTCTCCTTCATTATAAGTGGCAAATTTAAGAATTCACATTTTCCCACTAATTGAAGACAAGAGAGGATGTATTTTGTGCTTCAACATTGGCTCCAGGGAATAAGGATAGGGAGTGTTGGAAACAAAATCAATGTAAGGAGAGGAAAGCTTTTCTGACAATTAGAACACTCCTCAAATATAGAGGTTTACCTAGCAGAATATGATTTTATACCAGGGGCTTTATCGAGTAGAAGTTTGTCCTAGATGTTTTTTTAAGTTCCTTTTAAATTTGAGATTTTATGATAAAGTTCATTCATATTATTTCTTTAAATGTTCAGAGCTATAATAAGAATTTATCCTCATAAATGATCATGATAGTGTGCTGTTGTAATACTGACCGAGTTGGCATACCTCAGCCAAAAGTCAAACCCAGCCTAAGTGGAAAAGCAGGTCAAACAGAAAGAGTGCACAGCCATTTCTGACAGTATAACTTACTTTTTAGGGTAATATAGATCTTCCAAAATCAAATGATCTCAGCTCTAAATATTCAGAGGAAAGAAGATAGGACAACTACATACTAAAAAGTATAATATAACAATCTTCTCATAATTAGGTGTCAGAAATTACCTACCTTTCAAAATGTGCATATAGTTGAAAGAATTAGTAACTATTAAGAGAAAGTAACAACATGCCTCAAATGTGAAAAAAAATAAATGACAGAAAGATTAAAACACTATAGTAGAGCTTCCGCACAGCAAAATAAACTGTCATCAGAGTGAACAGGCAGAATGGGAGAAAAGTTTTGCAATCTATCCATCTGACAAAGGGCCAATATCCAGAATCTACAAAGAACTTAACAGTTACAAGAAAAAAACAAACCACAACATCAAAAAGTGAGCAAGCAATATGAACAGACACTTCTCAAAAGAAAACATTTATACAGCCAACAAACATATGAAAAAAATCTCATCACCACTGGTAATTAGAGAATTGCAAATCAAAACCATAGTAAGATACCATCTCATGCCAGTTAGAATGGCAATCATTAAAAAGTCAGGAAAAACAGATGCTGGAGAGGATGAGAGAAATAGGAATGCTTTTATACTGTTGGTGGGAGTGTAAATTAGTTCGACCATTGTGGAAGACAGTGTGGCAATTCCTCAAGGATCAGAATCAGAAATGCCACTTGACCTGGCAATCCCATTACTGGGTAAATACCCAAAGCATTAAAAATCATTCTACTATAAAGACACATATACATGTATGTTTCTTGTGGCACTATTCACGATAGCAAAGACTTGGAATCAACCCAAATGCCCATCAACAACAGACTGGATAAAGAAAATGTGGCACATATACACAATGGAATACTATGCAGCCACAAACAAGGAAGAGTTCATGTCCTTTGCAGGGACATGGATGAAGCTGGAAACCATCGTTCTCAGCAAACACAAGAACAGAAGACCAAGAACCACATGTTCTCGCTCATAAGTGGGAGTTGAACAATGAGAGCACGTGGAGACAGGGAGGGAACATCACACACCAGGGCCTGTGGGGAGGTGGGGGCTAGGGGAGGGACAGCTTTAGGAGAAATACCTAATGTAGATGACAGGTTGACGAGTGCAGCAAACCACTATGGTACATGCATATCTATGTAAGAAACCTGCACATTCTGCACATGTACCCCAGAACTTAAATTATAATAACAATTATAATAGATAGTTGAAACTTAGAAAAATTTTAATTGTAATAAAAAAAGGCTTCCCCTTTAATGCTAATGTTATTCACACACACACACACACACACACCTCTACCCTATAGCTTTATATTTAAGTATTCAAAGGCAGTAATTTGAAGGGACGCACAGTGATTCTCAACCATGACTACACATAAAAGTGACATGAGGAGTTTTAAAAACTCAAATCCATGGGGCCCCATTCCAAATCAATTTAAGCAGCATCTCTACAGCTGGATTTGGAAACTGCAGTCTAAAACAGGAAAGCTTTATATTTGCCTTCCTTCAAAACACACCACACACACACACACACACACACACACACACACACACACAATTTTATGAACAATACTCATTTCTAAGGACTTCACCTTGATTAGTTCAATTGCCAAGTAGTGCATCACTAAATGTGATAGAAGAGAGTTTCAAATCATCCACTGTTGTGATTTATATTACACATGTTCTACTAAAGTTTAAAACATCAGTGTTGTTTATTGACTTGTGCTCATGGCAAACATAATGTACATTTTACATAACAAAATGAGAAATATACCAATGGTCCAACACAAACACTATATTGAAGAACAATTCCTAGTTCTTACTGAAGCTTGACAATACAATCAAAGTAGACTGCCTGAAGTAAAGAAATGAAGGCCTTAGTCTTTTGTGTCATTTCAAAAATGATTACCTCTCAAACAACCTTGAACAGGCTTATATTTTGATTTTCCTGGCATTGCTGAATTTGAAAGAATTCAGAGAATACTGGTTCTTTTAAGAAGAAAGATTAAATATGGTTCTAAAAACAGTAAATCATTTTTCTCAACAGGAAAAAAGACAATGTTCCAAAAATATTTTTTATGAAAATCATAAATGTCCCAAGACTTTTTCAAGTAAGCCTATTAATGCATAGTTCTTCATCTGTTCATTTTTTTCTTTTGTGTATGCATTTTTAAAATACTTTGCTGAGGCTTTCTAGAAATGCTGATTAAACTTCAAAGCCTGAACTCCAATAAAATAATTATTCAAAACTGGTCACATTGCATAACAAAGTTTACCTTTCAAAATTATATCTTAGTTATGTCATTTTAGTAAAGTCTTTCTTTGTGTACCTTCTGACAACCCTCTTTCCCACCACATCCCTAGCTCCTGCACCAACTGTATTTGGTAATGACCTCACCTCCAGTTAAGACGTGCAATGGAAATCTCACTTATAATCTCCTCTTTATAAACTGAGCTGATAGTAATGAACAACCATTGTGGGTCTGAAATAGAACTTGTAGGAATATTATCTGTAATCAGAAAAAAACTTTCTATAGATGCATGGGTCTACAATTCAGACAGATGAGTAAGAAAGGCCTCCACAGGAAGACTGCTTCCACCCTGAATGTAGGGCCCCACATCCGGGACCCATCATATCTGGCTTCTGGTTAATCTTTAACATATCAGGACTACTCGTGGGAGGATTTAAAAGTTGAAGCAAGGAGCTTCATGGACCCTACTGAGCTTAGAATTTGGAGCTCTTCGTTATTGTTCAAATGTGTTTACATCTGCCCTGTCGTAATTTGCAAGTTTATTCACAAAATTAGGTGAGCCCAGAGCTAGAAGAAAGATCTTGTGATCTCTTACCTATCTTCTATTTTCAACTCTGACAAGCAGATGTTGGAACGTAATAAAATGACATTTACAAGAAGGTACTGGCTTCTGTGGTCTTTGTTCTTTATCCAGTAGTCAACAGCCTTGGCAATACTTTCTTATGGTGGGGGGGAAGGCGGGGGGGGACAAGCTGATGTCCTTAATTTGAGATTCAAATCAAATAAAGTCTTAAAAAAGATTAGTAAGTATAATTTCACCTAAATTCTTACTGTACAAAGATTCTACTTAGTTTTTATTGTTTTATGTAGCTCAGGCTTATCGCTGTCAATGCAAAAGCTAAAGATTAGGATGGATGGTCCACAGTGGAAAAGTCACTAACAGAAATAAAAATGGTGATTTAGGGTTATCAAAGACATACTCATTTGAAGCATGTGTTTTGTAATGTCTTTCTGTATAAAGAAAGCATTTGTTAAAAGTGACATTTATGCAAATAAATATTAAAATAATAATTAAATATGGATTATCTATAAGATTGGTTTTGTTGATAATATTAATAAGATCAGCTGATTTGTAAGCCAAGGTATCACCATGTGCCCCATACACAAAGAGAAAAATGAGGAAACTCCAAAGAATTGAAGATACACCTGAATTAATCTACTTATACTAGGTGCTTTCAGTCTTGAATGAGAATGTGAGGGCTATTTCTTACATGTTATGTAACTCCAACATCATCAATCAAAACTCAGAATTCCACTTATAATTGGAACATGGTGTCCTATGAAACTAAATTGGGAAAGGAAGGATCACCTGCTAGGAGCAACCTAAAAAGAGTCCCAAACATGTCAGAAGTCAGCAGACTTCCGTTAGCACTCTCTGGGGATAATGACATCCTAGGCACAAACCTATGGACAGCTGGCACATATTTCCAGTGTTGAGAAAGACATACTTAGTTGGATGCCAGTACAAATTTCCAATCTCTCTACCGCTGACTCAATTTGTTCCACCATCTTTGTTCACTAGATAAGATTGAGATTAAATTTTTTCTTCCTCTGTAGCTATTCCTATGAGCTTGAAAATTACACTCTGCATCCTTCATTGTTAAGTCAATAAATCAGTATAATGATTTATATATCATTTTCATGTGGGAATTAATATGAGTTAGATTCACTGTCTAACAACATGAATTCTCTAAACTTGCAAATCCAAGTCCCTATACCATGTTAATTTCACCAAGAGCAAGGCCATGTTGGAAGGATCCCCTTCTCCTACCCGTAACTCCACTTCTGTATACATCTATAAAAGTTTAGCAGGTAGACATATGACAGCTTCACTAAGGATACACAGCACTTGGCACCTGGCATGTATTATGTATGTATTTAATTAAGAGCATGGTAGTGTTCTTGCCCAGATTTGTAATTGTAAAAGGCAAGTGGAAGTTGTAGGCAAATATTTGCTCAGACAAATTATGATTCATAAGCAGGTATCCACAAAACCAAAGCATATAAAAGGTAAAAAAATTCCAGAAATGACTTTTCAGTAAGCACAATCAGATACGAACTGAGGAAAGGTTATTTATGGAATTAATACTCTTTAATAAGAATATTCAAATTGTTGCTTAAAGAAATATTAATATCATTTTGTTGTTGTTGCTGTTGTTTTTTGAGACAGAGTTTTGCTCTTGTTCACTAGGCTGGAGTGCAATGGTGCAATCTCAGCTCACTGCAACCTCCGCCTCCCTGGTTCAAGTAATTCTCCTGCCTCAGCCTCCATAGTAGCTGGGATTACAGACGCCCACCACCACACCTGGCATATTTTTGTATTTTTAGTAGAGATGGGATTTCACCATGTTGGCCAGGCTGGTCTCAATCTCCTGACTCAGGTGATCTGCCCTCCTCAGTCTCCCACCAGGTGCTGGGATTACAGGCATGAGCCACAGCACCTAATTGTTTAATTACAGGGTAAGGTCCTTCTAGGGACACTGCATAATATGCTACACTATCTTTCCAAAATACGTATTTTTTAAAATCTAAATTTGTAAATGTATCCAGTCCTTAGGATTTCAGGTAAAAGACAGTGAGCCTGAACTCCTTCCTTTCTGTAATATAAGCACGAAAATTTATCGATGTCTTATTTAGGTATGTTTGTAAAAATACCAAAATATTTTAACAATATGGGACAATTATTTGGGAGGAAAAATAATGTAGAAGAGAGAGCAAAGGCACTGAATCAGAGATGACAGCAAATCCTGGCTTCAATGTCAACTAAACATGTGAAACTTGACAAATGGCCTTTTTAATCCTGTTTTTTTTTCATCTAGTAAAAGAGGTTTTTGGAAGCTTAAATGAGATAATATAGGTGATATGATATTTAAAAAGGTAATTGTAGTGACAGATTGAGGCACATTTATTGCTGTTAATATAATATTGATCACTAAACCTATTGTACAGCATGCTAACATTTCTGACCTCTTTTCATGCAACAAAGGAAGTGTTGGTTTTCATATCTGAGGGTTTATAGCTTTAGTATTTCAAACCTTAAAAGTTCTGATACAGAAAAAAAAACAAATATACATTGAATCATATTCTAAACCTGTGAGATTATTCATATTGTTTTATAAGTTAAATGAATAATTTGCATTATCACATTGGATAACCAGTAGTTTTAATCATTTACTAATAAGTACGTATCACTTATTTCATACTAAATGACTGTAGGTGTCTTTACCTGAAAAGAGTAGGTATGACCATCTGAACCACAAACAGGGCTGGGATAGCCCAGTGGGCACTGCTTGCAGGTGGATGATATGGAACCTCTCCACTGCCTATGGCCTACTCCTGCTTCTTTCATCCTGTTAAAAAAATAAAGCAAGCATATTGAGCATATTTATTTAAAAATATACATTTATATTAGCTCATTCCTCTTCTCCACTGCCATTCCAACTGCTGAAGATACATTAGAATCAATAAACTATTCTCACTTTCAATTTATTATTTCATACCATATTTTTCATTATAAGCTTTTGATTTATATCTCAACGCTTGCCTCTAATAAAACAAGAATACGTTCCTTAAATATATTCTGCTGGTCACATATAAATGATAGTGATATTTCTTCATGTGAACCCTTTTGATAGCCCCAGAAACAGAAGTAACACTTGCTCAGCAATCAAGGACTCACACATCTGGCACCTTCGTAAAAGCTGTCCTCACATTCTGTTAGGAACAATTTAAAACAAAAAACACCTAATTCACTGGGTGCCTAAAAATAAGAGGCTTACACCATGGAATACTATGCAGCCTTAAAAAAGAATGAGTTTAAGATCTTTCAGGAACATGGATGAAGCTGGAAATCTTCATTATCGGCAAACTAACACCAGAACAGAAAACCAAACACTGCATGTTTTCACTCATAAGCAGGTGTTGAACAAATGAGAATGCATGGACACAGGGAGGGGACCATAACACACTGGAGCCTGTCAGGGGCGTGGAAGAAAAGGGGAGAGATGGCGGGGGGTGGGAGGCTAGGGAAGGCATAACATTAGGAGAAATATCTATGTAGATGATGGGGTGATGGATGCAGCAAACTACCACGGCATGTGTATACCTATGTAACCTGCACATTCTGTACATGTATCCCAAAACTTAGAGTATAATTAAAAAAACAAGCAAAAAAGCCGTCCTCACATTTCATTAGGAACAATATTTAAAAACAACAGCAACAACACTTAATTCACTGGGTGCCTAAAAATAAAAGTGGCTTACCTTTAGAGAAAACAGAAATAAAGAATTAGAATTTTACAGCATTTATCAGTATTTAGAAAGCCAAATTACTAGTAGCAAATCTCCTTTTAGAGTGTAAAAGTGTCTTATAATAGATCTATGCAGCTTTGATACAGAATAACTTGGAAAAAATCCATTCTCTTCTGCTACCCAAACTTACAATTATTTGTTTCTTCACTTTGAGTAAATTGCTTTATTCCTTTGCTTATTTGTGTGAACAATTTATACAGAGACAGGAAAATGGTTTAAAAATTAGAAAACAAGTAACTGAGAATTCATACAAAACATTTAATATTTAAAAGTCCTGTAGTTAATCAATATTCATTTATTAAAAGTGCTGTGGAGAGAGTAATATGATGCCTATCTTAGGATAAGAATAGATATTTTACTACAAACTTATTTTTCCTTAGCTTTTTGTTTTCTTTTTATGAATACGTCAAATCTATAAAATATTGGTCCCAACAGACTATCAAGCCACACTTTAAGGACTTTCATTATAAGAAAGACGTTTGAACTATGTGTTTCAAATTTTGCCAAAATCAGGCTGGCCATTAGACATTGATTACTCTCTCTCTCTCTCTCTTCCTCTCTCTTAGAAAAAGATTTTCATGAAGCCTATCATAGTTTCAAATACGTTCTCTTTATTTCAGTTTTGTACATTCTGCCAAAAGATCATACTAAAACCTTGGCTTGCTACATAATTCATCTTATAATAGATACAATGGGAGAAAATAAACATGCAATTGTTTTTTCTGAAAAACAGTTGGCACAAGATCCTAGTGGGAAATAACACAATGACTGAAAAACTTGTATTATTCTATAGCACTTAAAGTTTTATAAATTACAAAAATGCAGCAGAGAGAAATTTAAAAAAAAATTAAAACATTCGCCTTGAACTGAATTTTCACTGTGTGTAATCGAATAAGACAGGAAATTATGCAAAATTATTTGCTTTTCAGATACATGAGGAGACAGTATAAGCAAGCTTGGGCTTTAATTCAGTGAAAAGTATTTTATTAGAACAAAATAGGATTGTAATAAAAAAATAGGATGTGTATGTCCTGCACTTAGGTTTATATCCCAACTCTATATCTCTTTTATTCTTCATTTCATTCTCCTTTCTTTTTTTTTTTGCCGTTAATATATGGCATATTTACTTTTAATGTTTTTTCTAAGTACACACTTTGACTCTCTAAAATTGAGCTGTTATTTTTTTAATACTTTAAGTTCTGGGGTACATGTGCAGAACATGCATGTTTGTTACATAGGTATACATTTGCTATGGTGGTTTGCTACATCCATCACCCCGTCATCTACATTAGTTATTTCCCCTAATACTATTGCTCACCTATTCCCCCACCCCCTACTATCCCTCCCTTAGGACCCCACTCCCTGATAAGGCTGGTGTGTTATGTTCCCCTCCCTGTGTCCATGTGTTCTCATTGTTCAACACCTATTTATGAGTGAGAACATGCAGTGTTTGGTTTTCTGTTCTTGTGTTAGTTTGCTGAGAATGATGGCTTCCAGCTTCATCCATGTCCCTGCAAAGGACATGAACTCAGCCTTCTTTTTACGGCTGCATAGTATTCCACGGTGTTTATGTGTCACATTTTGCTTATCCAGTCTATGATTGATGGGCATTTCGGTCGGTTCCAACTCTTTGCTATTGTGAAAAGTGCTACAATAATGATCAGACACTTCTCAAAAGAAGACATTTATGCAGCCAACAATCATATGAAAAAAAAGCTCATCATCACTGGTCATTAGAGAAATGCAAATCAAAACTACATTGAGATGCCATCTCATGCCAGTTAGAATGATGATCATTAAAAAGTCAGGAAACAACAAATGCTGGGGAGGATGTGGAGAAACAGGAACACTTTTACACTGTTGGTGGGAGTTTAAATTAGTTCAACCATTGTGGAAGACAGTGTGGTGATTCCTCAAGGATTTAGAACCAGAAGAAATACCACTTCACCCAGCAATCCCTTTACTGAGTACATACCCAAATGGTTATAAATCATTCTATCATACTCCTTTCTTAAACACATATAACTTAAAAAACTCTAATGATATCTGGAAACTAAAAAGTGTTGTATTAATAAATTTCTTTTATAAATATAATGTTTTATGAGTTAGAAAATCATTTTTATCATCATTAATAATAATTTATTGACAGTCTTTTGACATGATCAGATAATTGATAGAATTTAATTGTAGAAACAAGGGTTTTTATGCAGAACCATATAGTTAAGAAATAAGACTGTATTGATAGTGCTCAGTAATTGAGCCAAGTTTATCAATAAGAAAGTCCCAACAATTACAAACATTTCAGATGTTTGGAAACATTTTGAAATATATTTTTAAATGTCTTGCTTGCTCGGGCAACATGGCAAAACCCCTTCTCTACTAAAAAAGACTTAGAAAATCTTTCACATTTAATTCGAAGAGTAAATATAACTACAAGTAAATTCTTTAAAAATGTGAAGATTTATTAGAAATTTGTGACATTGAAATGAGCTCCTAAAAAGTAAAATGACAATGTACTTATACAAAAAATTTTGAATTAAACAGATTTGTTGTTCTTATTCCTTCCAATTTAAAAGATACTGAACACTAAATAAACATGTTCGAATTACTAAAGTATGTTAATAAAAATGGTATTTTTTATTTAGTTTTAACGCTGGTCAGGATTTGCTGGAGCGAAATATAATCATCAGCAACATACAAATGCATTTGTGAGTCTTTTGTTGGAATACAAAAGTACTTATACAAATTTATAGAAGTCCAACACTACGTGATATCACCTGTCCAACTCAATGAGACATCACCTGCCCAGCTAGATCTGATATAATTATTCATCATGGAAGAGATTTTTGTATTCCCAGACTCCTTTCATAAAAATGTTTCCTAGATGATGGGTTGATAGGTGCAGCAAACCACCATGGCACATGTATACCTATTTAACAAACCTGCACATTCTGCATATGTACCCCAGAACTTAAAGTTTAAAAAAAATGTATCCTATGATGCAGAATGTGTTTGGTTTGGGATCAGAGATTGTTCTCAGAATTAGTGTTCTTCATAATTTATGGAGATTTTTTGTTCTTAGAAAAATCAGCCAAGTAGATGAAGATACAACATTAAAAACTGAACATGCAGTTTAATACCTATGTATTATACATAATATGTAAACATGTATAATTACATATACATGGGAATCATCTTTTGTTTGTTGGTTTTTAATTATATTTTGAAGGCCTCATTTAAGAGAGAGAACTATTTCCAAGAGAGAGATGAAGTCATGGTAGTCATTGTGTAGGTGAAGATGAGCAAAGCAGCATGATAAGGAAAGGCACATTTGGCTCAGGCTATGGGAATGGTTGCCTGGCAACTGTGGTGAGACGGAGGCCAGATAAGAGCTAGATCTGGAAAGGGCACAACAAGGTGCATTGTTCTGAGCATTCTAGGTGCAGAAAAGATTCACCTTTGAGCATACATCTAATTTTTTGATATACCAAAGGTCATTTACAGTTAATTGTTTCAAATTATTATCAATAGGGTGCTACAACTTGCTTCCATGAATGATGTACAAAACCTAAGCTGGCTGAAAAACTCTGAACATTTTCAGAAATTGTTCTTCTGACAGCAGCTCCACTGGATAAATGTATGAATTTCAGATAATTATTTTTTCAAAAAAATATTCAATTGTAAAAATCTGAATTAAAAATTTATACATGGTTACACCCCTTCACTTAAGGAGCAAGAAACTGTATTTTTGAACCAAGGGAAATGAAGCAAATTAAATAATATATAATAAACAAAGTCAAGGTTTCTTGATTTTTTTCTTCAGAATCATTCTTTTTGAAGATCCTAGATTCAAGGCCCTAAGTTAGTTTCATATCATTATAAATATTGCTATGTTTCTACAAGCTGGAAAGTTAAACTAATAATTAAAGAGGAATTCACACTATTATTACTTTTCTTTTAAATGACTCACTTCTAGGCATTTGAATATTATCTTCTTACTACCTGAACTATTATCTTGTATTCACGATTTAACTTTCGCTCTAGTCTTCAGTATATCCCCAGCATCAGTAGCATATGAAAGCTCAACAGTCTCATTTTCCTAGTAACTACAATGCTAATTGCTGCTACACCTGTTTACTCATTTATGGGCTACTTAGTTTTCTGTTTAAGTGAATCATGTTGTTCACTTTAACAAAATAATTTCAACAAAACTTCCAGGTTTCACAATTTACATTGATTTCTGAAATAGGGTAAATTATGTTACCAAAATGGTTAGCAAAAACCCAAAAACACAAAAACCCTCTTATTCTAATTTGATTTAAATTTGACATACATCCATTTCATTAATCAGCCTTGGCAAGCCAGCCACCTCCCTGGGTCTTAATTTCTTTACTTGTACAATGATAGGCTTCATTGTTATAGATCATTTGATCTTGAATAATCCATGAGTCTATAAGTCTTTAATAAAATTACTTATATGAAGATTCTTAGCAAAAATTAGAAGCACAGATAGTGCATATTGGCCATATGTTATGACTTTAGGATTTGACTTAGTGTTACCAAGTGAAGCAAATCTATCAATAGGGGTGAAGGATGAGGTTGGGTGTTAAAAGAGATAGCTAGAAATGCTGAAAGTACAAAGCAGGGTCGTCTCTCATAGCAAATGAAAGACATGGAGGAGCCCTGTCATATGATAACCAATGAATGAAGGAAAATAAAAGGTGGTGTGGTTGTGTTTAAAGAGACATCAGTTCCACAAAAGCATATCTGTGAATCAAATAATATTTCCATTAAAATGTCAAGAAACAGTAAATCATAAAAATAAATAGTATGACACATTAATTCTCTAAGTAAATATATTATTTTTCTTAACCCTGTATTTCTTGAATCTGGTACCATATATTAGAAAGTCTCAGTTCTTAAGGTCCTAAATATGTAAGTAGAATAAAATGCCAATTTATGCATTATATATTTACGATAGGAGAGAGATGGTTTGGCTCTGTGTCCCACCCAAATCTCATCTCAAATTGTAATCCCCACCTGTCAAGGGAGGGATGTGGTTGGATGATGGGGGTGGTCCTTCCATGCTGTTCTTGTGATAGTGAGTGGGTTCTCATGAATTCTGATGATTTTATAAATGTTTGGAATTTATTTCTTCACTTTTCTCTTTCCTGCTGCCTGGTGAAGAAGGTGATTTGCTTCCCCTCCCCCATGACTGTTAAATTTCCTGAAGCATCCCCAGCCATGTGGGACTGTGAGTCAATCAAACCTCCTTCCTTTAGAAATTACCTCATCCTGGGCATTTCTTTATATAAGTGTGAAAACCAACTAATACATACCAATGTTAATTTAGTTATTAACAGAAGGATTTGCTTATAATCTGATAAAATAACATTCAAGGAGTATCTAAGATGGCCAATAGGAACAGCTCTGGAGTGCAGTTCCCAGTGAGAACAATGCAGAGAGTGAGTGATCACCGCATTTCCAAATGAGTTATTACTGCTCACAGACTAGGAGATTCCTGAGCTGAAAAGCGCCATGAGTTTACAGCATGGCTGTTTCAGCTGGTGCAACAGGTCTCCACACAAAAACTCACACAAATCTGGGCAGCCATTTCAACTGGTGTCTGAAATGCCTGGGAGACAGAGCTGCCCATTCAACTGAAAAAAAAAATAAAGGGGGGCTGAAATAGGGAGTAAGGTGATCTGGCTCAGTGGATCCCACCCACCTCAAAGACTAGCAATCTGAAACACTCTGGATTGAGAGATTCACAGCAAGTACAGCTGGACCTAGGATGGTCCAGCTCTGTGGGGGGCGAAGGGCGTCAGCTATTATGGGGGCAGTACACCACTTCTGAGGCAGTCTGCCATTACCAAAGCAGTCCGCCATTACCAAGGCAGTCCACCATTACCAAGGTAGTCCTCCGTTACCAAGGCAGTCTGCCATTACTGAGGCAGTCTGCCATTACAGAGGTAGTCCACCATTGCTGAGGCAGACTGCCATTACCTAGACAGTACTAACTATGCCTCTATAAACAAAACTGCAAGGAATTTCACACAGAAGCTGGGCTGAGCCCAGGGCAGCTCAGCAACGCCTCTGCTGTTAGACTGTGACTAGGCTACCTCCTAGCTGGGCAGGGAATCTCTGAAAAAAGGAAGGAGTATGTCAGGAACTTATAAATAAAGCTCCACCTTCCCAGGACAGAGCACCTGGGAAAAAAGGTGGTTATGAGTTCCACTGCAGCAGACTTAAATGTACCTGCCCAGCAGCTCTGAATAGAACAATGGAGCTCACAGCTCAGCATTTGAGCTCCTATAAGGACCAGACTGTCTCCTCAAGCAGCTCCTTGACACTGTATATTCAAAGAGAAACCTCATAAAGGAGAGCTCAGGATGACATCTGGGGGTACCCTTGTGTGACAAATATAACAGAAGAAGAAACTGGCAGCAACCCTTACTGTTCTGCAACTGCCGCAGTTGATTCCCAGGCAAGAAGGGTCTGGAGTGGACCTGCAGCTGTCCTACAGCAGAGGTGCCTGACCGTTAGAAGGAAAACCAGAAAACAGAAAGAAATAACTTCATCATCAACAAAATGAATGTCCACTCAGAGACCCCATCTGAAAGTCACCAACTACAAAGACCACAGGTAGATAAATCCAAAAAGATGGGAAGAAACCAGCACAAAAAGGATGAAAACACCCAAAACCAGAATTTATCACCTCCTCCAAGGGATCACAAATCATCACCAGCAAGGGAACAAAGCTGGATGGAGAATGAGTCTGATGAATTGACAGAAACAGGCTTCAGAGGGTGGGTAATGACAAACTTCTCTGTGCTAAAAGAACATGTTCTAACCCAATGCAAAGTAACTAAGAACCTTGAAAAAAGGTTTAACAAAATGCCAATGAGAACAAACAGCATAGAAAAGGATATAAATGAATTGATGGAACTAAAAACACAAGAGAACTTCACAAAGCATACACAAGTTTCAATAGGTAAATCAACCAAGCAGAAGAAAGGATATCAGAGATTGAAGATCAACTCAATGAAGTGAAATGAGAAGATTAGAGAAAAAAGAGTGAAAATAAATGAACAAAGCCTCTAAGAAATATGGGATTATGTGAAAAGACCTAATCTACATTTGATAGGTGTACCTGAATGTGACGGAGAGAACGAATCCAAGCTGGAAAACCCTCTTGAGGTTATTATCCAGGAGAATGTACCCAATCGAGCAAGGTAGGCCAACATTCAATTCCAGGAAATACAGAGAACACCATAAAGATATTCCTCAAGAGGAGCAATCCCAAGGCACATAATCGTCAGATTCACCAGGGTTGACATGAAGGAAAGAATGCTAAGGGCAGCTAGAGAGAAAGGTCAGGTTACACACAAAGGGAAGCCCATCAGACTCAACTGAAAAAAAAAAGGAGGCTGAAATAGGGAGCAAGGTGATCTGTCAGCAGAAACCCTACAAGCCAGAAGAGAGTGGAGGCCAATATTAAACATCCTTAAAGAAAAGAAGTTTCAATCAAGAGTTTCGTATCCAGACAAACTAAGCTCCATCAGCGAAGGAGAAATAAAATCCTTTACAAACAAGTAATTGCTGAGAGATTTTGTCTCCACCAGGCCTGCTTTACAAGAGCTCCTGAAAGAAGCCCTAAACATAGAAAGGAAAAACCAGTACCAGCCACTCAAAAAACGTATCAAATGCTAAAGAGCATCGACACAATGAAGAAAATATGTCAACTAATGCTCAAAACAACCAGCTAGCAACAAAATGGCAGGATCAAATTCACACATAACAATATTAACCTTAAATGTAAGTGGGCTAAATGCCCCAATCAAAAGGCCCAGGCTGGCAAATTGGATAAAAAGTCAAAACCCATCCCTGTGCTGTAGTCAGGAAATCCATCTCATGAGCAAGGACACACATAGGGTGAAATAAAAGGGATGGAGGAAGATTTACCAAGCAAATGGAGAGCAAAAAAAAGCTGGAGTTGCAATCCTAGTCTCTGATAAAACAGATTTTAAACCAACAAAGATCACAAGAGACAAAGAAGGACATTACATAATGGTAAAAGTATCAATGCAACAAGAATAGCCACCGATCCTAAATATATATGCACCCAATACAGGAGCATCCAGATGCATAAAGCAATTTCTTAACGACCTACAAAGAGACTTAGACTCCCATACAATAATAGTGGGAGACTTTAACACTCCACGGTCAATATTAGACAGATCAACAAGACAGAAAATTAGCAAGGATATCTAGGACTTGAATTCAGATCTGGACCAAGCAAACCTAATAGACATCTACAGAACTCTCGACGCCAAATCCACAGTATATATGTTCTTCTCAGCACCACATCACACCTACTCTAAAACTGACCGCATAATTGGAAGTAAATCACTCCTCAGCAAATGCAAAAGAATGGAAATCATAATAGTCTCTCAGACCAGAGTGCGATCAAATTAGAACTCAGGATTAAGAAAGTAACTCAGAACCACACAGCTTCATGGAAACTGAACAGCTGGCTCTTGAATGTTGACTGGATAACCAATGAAATGAAGGCAGAAATAAAGATGTTCTTCGAAACCAATGTGAATGAAGACACAACATACCAGAATCTCTGGGACACATTTATAGCAGTGTGTAGAAGGAAATTTATAACAATAAATGCCCACATGAGAAGTGAGGAAAAATCTAAAATTGACACCCTATCATGAAAATTGAAAGAGCTAGAGGAGCAAGATCAACAGAGCTCAAAAGCTAGCAGAAGACAAGAAATAACTAAGATCAGAGCAGAACTGAAAGAGACAGAGACACAAAAAACTCTTCAAAAATCAATAAATCCAGGAGCTGGCTTTTTGAAAAGAAAACAAAATAGACAGACCACTAGCCAGATTAATAAAAAAGAAAAGACAGAATAATCAAATAGATGCAATAAAAAACGATAAAGGGGATACCACTACCGATTCCCCAGAAATACAAACTATGACCAGTGATTACTACAAACATCTCTATGCACGTAAACCAGTAAATCTGGAAGAAATGGATAAATTCTTGGACACTGGCACCCTCCCAAGCCTAAACCAGGAAGAAGTCAAAACCCTGTATAGACGAGTAACATGGGCTGAAGTTGAGGCAGCAATTAATCGCCTACCAACCAATAAAAAAGCCGAGGTCCAAATGGGGTCACAGCCGAATTCTACCAGACATAAGAAGAGGAGCTGGCACCACTCCTTCTGACACTATTCCAAACAATCCAAAAAGACGGAATCCTTTCCAAATCATTTTATGAGACCAACATCATCCTGAAAACAAAACCCGACAGAGATGCAACAATAAAAGAAAACTTCAGGCCAATATCCATGATGAACATAGATGCAAAAATCTTCAATACAATACGGGCAAACTGATTGCAACAGCACATCAAAAGCTTATCCATCACGATCAAGTAGGCTTCATCCTGGGGATACAAGACTGGTTCAACATACGCAAGTATATAAACGTAATCCACCATATAAACAGAACCAAAGACAAAAACACATGATTATCTCAATAGATGCAGAAAAGGCTTTTGACAATATTCAACAGCGTTTTATGGTAAAAACTCTCAATAAACTAGGTATTGACAGGATGTATCTCAAAATAATAAAAGCTATTTACGATAAATCTAGAGCCAATATCATGCTGAATGGGCAAAAACTGGAAGCATTCCCTTTGAAATCTGGCACTAGACAAGGATGCCCTCTATCACCACTCTTATTAAATATAGTATTGGAAGTTCTAGCCAGAGTAATCAGGGAAGAAAAAGAAATAAAGGGTATTTAATTAGGAAAGGAGGAAGTCAAATTGTCTCTATTTGCAGATGACATGATTGTATATATAGAAGACCCCATTGTCTCAGCCCAAAATCTCCTTAAGCTGATAAGCAACTTCAGCAAAGTGTCAGAATACAAAATCAATGTGCGGAAATCAAAAGTATTCCTATAAACCAATAACTGGCTTAAGAGAGCCAAATCAAGAATGAAATGCCATTCACAATTGCTACAAAGAGATTAAACACCTAGGAATATAACTAAGAAAGGATGTAAATGACGTCTTCAAGGAGAACTACAAACAACTGCTAAAGGAAACAAGAGAGGACACAAACAGATGGAAAAACATTCCATGCTCATGGTTAGAAATAATCAGTACTGTGAAAATGGCCAAACTGCCCAAAGTAATGTATAGATTCAACAATATCCCCATCAAGCTACCTATTACCCTGTTTGCAGAACTGGAAAAAAAAAAAAAAAAACACCTTAAACTTCACAAGGAACCAAAAGAGAGTTTGCATAGCCAAGTCACTTCTAAGCAAAAATAGCAAAGCTGGAGGCATCACGCTACCTGACTTCAAAGTATACTACAAGGCTACAGTAATCAAACAGCATGGTACTGGTACCAAAACAGAGATAAAGATAAATGAAACAGGACAGAGGCCTCAGAGGCAATGCCACACATCTACAACCATCCGATCTTTGACAAATCTGTCAAAAACAAGCAATGGAGAAAGGATTCCCCATTTAATAAACGGTGTTGGGAAAACTGGCTAGCCATGTACAGAAAACAGAAACTGAACCCCTTCCTGACACCTTACACTAAAATTAACTTCTGATGGATTAAAGACTTAAACATAAGACCTATCACCATAAAAACTCTAGAAGAAAACCTAGAAGAAAACCTAGGCAAAACCATTCAGAACATAGGCATAGGCAAGGACTTCATGACCAAAACACCAAAAGCATTGGCAACAAAAGCCAAAATAGACAAATGGGATCTAATTAAACTCCAGAACTTCTGAACAGCAAAAGAAACATTCATTAGAGTGAACCAGCAACCAACAACATGAGAAAACATTTTTGCAATCTACCCATATGTAATATCCAGAATCTACAATTAATTAAAACAGATTTACAAGAAAAAACCAAAAAAACCCATTCAACAGTGGGTGAAAAATATGAATAGATACTTTTCAAAAGAAAACATTTATAAGGTCAACAAACATATGAAAAAATGTTCATCATCACTGGTCATTAGAGCAATGTAAATCAAAATCACATTGAGATACCATCTTATGCCAGTTACAGTGGCAATCATTAAAAAATCTGGAGACAACAGATGCTGGAGAGGATGTGGAGAAATAGGAATACTTTTACACTGTTGGTGGGGGTATAAATTAGTTCATCCGTTGTGGAAGACAGTTTGGCGATTCCTCAAGGAAGTAGAAATAGAAATTCCATTTGTCCCAGCCATCCAATTGCTTGGTATATATCCAAAGGATTATAAATTGTTCTATTATAAAGACACATGCACATGTATGTTCATTATGCATGTAAATCATTCTATTATAAAGACTCATGCGTGTTTACAATAGCAAAGACCTAGAACCAACCCAAATGCCCATCGATGATAGGCTGGACAAGGACAATGTGGCACATGTACTCCATGGAATACTATGCAGCCATAAAAAACAATGAATTTGTGCCCTTTGTAGGGACATGGATGAATCTGGAAACCATCATTCTCAGCGAACTGACACATGAACAGAAAATCAAACACTGCATGTTCTCACTCATAGGTGGGTGTTGAACAATGAGAACCCATGGACACAGGGAGGGGAACATCACACACTGAGGTCTGTTGGGGAGCAATAGGGTAGGGATGGGGGGTGTAGGCAGGTTGGGGAGGGATTATGTCGGGAGAAATGCCAGATATAGGTGATGGGGAGATGGAGGCAGCAAACCACATTTCCCTGTAGGTGCCTATGCAACAATCCTGCATGTTCTGCACATGTACCCCAGAACCTAAAATAATTCAAGTCTATGTGTGTGTGTGTGTGTGTGTGTATATATATATATATATTTCAAGTGAGAGGAGATATTCTGTAGAATATCTCAACTAACAATAACTTGATGTATTTCTCCTCAACTCAATACACCTACTATTTCATGTCCCAAATCATTGGCTTTTAAAAATTCTGCCAGAGTTGTGGTAGAATTCTTTCTTAAGACATGACTGCCAAGTCATGATTTCTTCCCTAGTGGTCAAAACTTTTCAGGAAACAAGGCTACTTTTATCATGTTATGACATGGGCCTTAGCAAAGGACAGATGGTATTAGCTGACTGCAGTAAATTATCTTTCAGTGAGAGAATATTACATGAAAGCTGGAAAGCCCTACATGGAACTTATGAAATCTAAAGTGAATACTATTTACTTTAAGTGATTCCTATATTGTATGTCAGGAGTTTGAGCATTAAAGCAAAATACCATAAGAAATAAATTGTAACTCTATGAATCCAAAAAAGTATTCTTAGTCAGCGTTCCATCCAATTACTAATCAGGCCCAGCCCTGCTTAGCTTCCTAGATCAGAAGAGGTCACATAGGATCAGGATGGTATAGGTTCAGGCTGTAGACTAAAATTTATAAAAGAAAATGTTATTAACAACGTTGCTATTAAAAATGTATGATTGGAGC
>NW_016107777.1:1256584-1280633 GCF_001604975.1 Cebus imitator
AAAAAAAAAAAAAAAAAAAAAAAAAAAAAAAAAAAAAAAAAAAAAAAAAAAAAAAAAAAAAGAATGTTATAAGAAATCATTTGGCATATGAATATTGGCATGTGAATAAAAACCTGACTTGCTCTATATATTTTTGAAGGGGAGAAATTCACAAAGAAACCAATTTTTAAACATGTTTTAAAATAAAGCGGTAAGAGTAATTAATAAAAAAAAAACCTTTTAAAATTATTCCTAAGATAAATTAGCTGTGATCTGATCTAGTTTGCATGTTTTTCCCTCCAAATGTCATACTGAACTTTGATCCGCACTGTTGGAGGTGGGGGCTGGGGGAAGGTGTTTGAGTCAGTGGGCTGAATCCCTCATGGATGGTTTGATGCCATCTGCATGGTCATGAGTGAGTCCTTGCTCTATTAGTTCTTGTGAGAGCTGATTATTTAAAGGAGCCTGTGTCTCTCTCTTGATTTCCCTCTGGCCTGTGATCCTGCACAACTTCGATCCCCTTCAGCTTCTGCAATGAGTAGAAGCACTCTGGGGCTCTCACTAAAGGCAGATGCTGGCACCTTGCTTCTTGTACGGCTTGCAGAACCATGTGACAAATAAACCTCTTTTCTTTATAATTATGCCAGCATCAGGTATTCCTTTTAGCAACCCAACTAAGACACACTCTAAAAAATAATTGTAATAAATTTTCAGTATGAACTGTGCTTACGAGGCCAACTAGTATGATGTAGAAAAGTCACCAAGAAATCAAAGTAATCAGTGATTTAAAGTATATCCTTTACAGAGCATTTAAACTAAACATCAGAATTTAACATTTAAAGAGAAGTGGGTAATTTATAATGAGCACCAATTTCTTTGAACAGATCCACTTATCATATTTGAATAATATATGCTGTCAAGTAAATGATTTTTTAAGTGGTAAGCACATTCATAATTATTGAAGGCATCAATAAACTCTTTTCAAAATTTCAAAAGGCATCATGACAAATGACATGACTGCATATTTATAATCTCCTACTCAAGCTGGCCCTCAACAGACTGAATGAGTAAAATAGCTTTGAAATGTATAAAATGTAGTTGATGTCAAATTCAGATTGTAGTGACCCAAGTCCATACTGTTTCCACATAGTTAATTCCACACTAGTTCAGTTTCTGAAGACCTCTTCATTTAAACAGCTATATTCAACTGCAAATGATCTTTATTTTATAAGATATAAAGAGTCATTACCAGGACTTACAATGGACCAGAAATCTTTACAAATCCATTTGCAGCAAAATGCAGTCCAACAGATTGAGAATTCATAATCTCATGTATGACAAATTCATTACCTAATTAATAGCTATGTATAGTTACCTTCATTGAAAGAAGAGTTAGAAAGTTATTTTTTCTTTTAAGTCAACAAATATTGACTTAAAAGAAAGAAATTATGTAAGTCAATCAATATAACATTTTAATAATATTTCATAATATTTTATCATTTTAACAATCTTATGCAATGTGTATTAGCCTTTAAATTGCGAGACTAGGAAGAAGTAAGTAGAGAGAGCTTAGTTATCAAGCTTCTGGTGCATACAACTGATTAATATGGACTTCAAGGGTTATCCTTTTCATCTGGCCATTTATGTTTTCCTACCATAAATGTATATACAAAATTGTAAATGTAATGGAAAACCACATTCCAGAATTTCACACATTTCTAGACCAGTTGACTTCATAGGTTAAAAATGACAGCATCACTACCTCAGATTTTAGTTAGACTCTTCACCACCACCAAAATACAAGGTGGTATCTAGGGAGGATACCTGGCTAATTAAATATGAAATTTATATAGAGTGAAATAAGTAATACAACATAATAATCCAGAATCAGAATCAGTAAAAGAATTAACAAATAATGTATGAATTGGTCCTATTTCATTTGCATTGATAGGTATATTTATTTTCATTCCAGATATTAATGTTCATAAGCAAAACAAGCTTTCAACCATTAACTGTGCTACTATTTTAATGTGAACTAGCTTATAGTGTCAGCACTGAGCAAAGTGTGAATTAAGATTTGAGTTCATAAAAATATGTGATTCTTAAATACAAGGAGATTCTACATTTGGAAAAATGTATTCACAGTTTAAAAATAACTGTGACAGATATGCAGCTTAATATGAGAAAAATATTTTACCAAAAGAAAATAACTAACAGTGCAATATTTCCTAAAAGACATGGAAAAATATTCTATTTGACAACTGAAAATACATTTTATATATAAAAATGTCTTGATTTTGAAAAATTCTTTTAATTTAAAAAAAAAATTTCTTAACAAAATCCAATAGTTTTAGCTGCTTTTAAAAATAGATCTGGAAGCTTTAGCAGAGCCATTTAACAATTAAATCCTACCTTTTATTTCAGTGAACAGTCATTAAAGACCATCCAAATTGCAGGGAAACAAAACATAGCTTTTCCTTCATACACTGTCTTTGTGGAAGTCATAATTATTGCCTTTCGCCTAGCTTACCACTTTGCTGGAAAAACAAAATTGTAGAAAGAAGAAAGAAACTACCATGTTTTGCTTGAATCTGATTTACAGGATGAAACAAAAGATTGACTGTGAAACTTTCAATATGCATTAGCTCTGACAGCTATATTTCAAGTATAGCAATCTGCCTGATCACATGCCTGACTTTTTCAAGTTAACAACTAATTAATAAAATTTGAAAGATAGTCTAATATTTTATTCTAAAGCCTTTTTCTTTCAGATTGTATTTGTTTCCTGTCCTGGAAGAGTATACATGCAATGATGCGTTGACTCTTTTTTACTGTCTGAAATGGAGTCTTGCTCTGTTGCCCAGGCTGGAGTGCAGTGGCATAATCATGTCTCACTGCAATTTCCACCTCCCAGGTTCAAGCAATTCTCCTGCTTCACCCTCTTGAGTAGCTGGGACTACAGGCACGTGCCACCATGCCCGGTGAATTTTATATATATATATATATATATATATATATATATATATATATATATATATATATATATATATATATATATATATATATATATATTATAGTGTGCATTTTTTTATTACAGTGTTAAAATAGAGTTTGTATATTTTTTATAAAAGAATCTTCTGAGAGTTTTTATATTTTTATAAGAGTTAAAATATAGAGTGTATATTTTTTATAACAGAGTTCAGAGTATGTGTATTTTTATAACAGAGTTCCAACAGAGTGTGTACATTTTTTACAAAATTCAACAGCCCTTTATGCTAAAAATTTTCTGTATTTTTAATAGAGTCAGGTTTCACCATGTTGGCCAGGATGGTCTTGATCTCTTGATCTCATGATCTGCCCGCCTCGGCCTCCCAAAGTGTTGGGATTATAGGTGTGAACCAATGCGCCCACCTATGTTGACTCTTTATGGTATAACCAGGAGTAGGGGCAGTCTCACTAGACAAGGAACTGTTCTTTTGGAAATTTTATCTCAATACTTTATACTATGTATTAAAGACTATAAAAAAGCCTTTCAAAAACAGTTTTATTATTGTTACTTATACCTACATATTATTACTTATAGTTACAGTCACATAAATATTCTATGAACTGAATCAGGTACCATTAAAATTACCATTAACTATCTCTCCCAATAAATTCTCATCTTCTAACCTACCAATAGTACCTACAGACCCTTCTAGATACTGTTCATTTATTTGCTCATAAACATAAAATGTGGCTCCCAACCCCCAGGCCGTGGCCACACAGCAGGTGGTGAGCAGGAGGCAAGCCAGCCTGACCGCCTGAGCTCCACCTCCTGTCAGATCAGAGGTGGCATTAGATTCTCAAAAGAGTGCAAACCCTACTGTGAACTGCACACTCAAGGGGTCTAGGCGTTGTGCTCCTTATAAGAATCTAACCCCTGATGATCTCAGGTGAAACAGTTTCATACCTAAACCATCCGCCTGCAATTCAGTCCTTGGTGCCAAAAAGTTTGGAGACCACTGCCCTACAATACATTCAGGAATCATTTTGCCCTCTAGTGCTAGGCACCAGATGGACAGAGTCGTTAAAGTATGGAGCTCAGCATTTATTTGTGGACAAAAATAGGAGTAGCTTGGAGTAGAATTTTTCTATAGTCCAGGAAGTAATAAGGGCAATAAAGGGCCTGTCTCATGAAAGTATATTCATCTTTGAGGTCCTGACTTTGTAAATATTTTCTGACTCCCCTTATGATTTTATATGACTTGTCAATTCTATCAATCACCCATATGGTCATCTTTCCCTTTTGGCCCAGCTTACACTCACACTCCCCTCATTCTGAGTCCCTCCTGTGCTCTCTTGACATTTACTAAACCATTAGAAGAAATATCTGTGCCTCATTCCTACTCTTTCCTTCCTTATGCTGTTTCTCTTACTCTGAAGTTTGGGAGATTATGGACCCACTTAGAGCAATGGCCACTTTCCGTAGCCTAAAAATATTTCTAACTTGTGTTGAACTCCACTTACAAGCACACAGAAAGCAGCAGGGCAGTAAAAGATGTCATTTTAATCACAGTATGCTATTGCATATAAGTTGAATTTAATCTCAGCATCCTTTGGAGTCGACATGACAAGCATTCTGACCTCTGTGCAATTTACCCAATCACATGCCTGCTTTTCTTTTCATTAGATTACACTCCCAGAAATAGTGTTTCTAAGATTGGGGGACGTATTTTTTTTCCAATGTCTGCTGTAATAACTTACCAAAAACGATTTAAACAACAGAAATTTAACCTCTCACAGTTAGGAATCTAAAAGTCTGAAGTCAGTATCTCTTGACTGAACTCAAGGTGTTGGCAGGACCACAGTCTCCTGGGGGGTTCCAGGTGATAATCTATGCCTTGCTTCTTTCAGTTTCTGGTAGCTGTGGACATTTCTTGGCTTACAGCTACAACTTTCTACTGCATCTTCATATCACTTTCTCTTCTTGGTGTCTGTGTCAAAACGCCCTGTCTCTCTCTTATAAGGATACATGTGATTATTTTTAGGGCTCACCTGGATAACCTAGGATAAATCCTTCCTTTGAAGATCCTTAATTTAACCATATTTTTGGCATATATAGTAATATTCACTTTTATGCTTTATAAGATGATATTAACAGATTATGGGCAGTTCAGATATGGTCATTTTTTGGGGACCATTATTTGGCTCACAACAGGGAGAATATTCAGAAAAGAGAGATTCTATATCTCTGACAACAAAGAAGCTTCAGGAATGGAATCCCTAGTTTGGAGAGATGCCATAATTAATCTTATGCATACATTTACATAGATAGTATATTTGCCCAGTCTAAACAATTCTTTTACAGCTAATGCAAAAGTGTATGGTTCATGGTCACATTTTGGGATTCATTTATTGCCCATTAGCAACCTCAAGACTGTTCCCATCTATGCCTTGTCTTAATCACACACCACAGCCAGATCTAACTGATCTTCTGTCAGTAAAGACCAACTGCAGGATCCCACACAAAAAGTATTTAAATTCATAATTTCCCAGTGAAATACAAGAGCATTTTTACTTTTTTCACTTTACTGATTTTTAGATGCTATATACGGGTTAAAATTGTGAAGAACAGAAAACAATAGTCCCCATTTTTATGCATTTAAAATTAAAAATGGTGGCCATATCAACATGCCTCATTTGATCCTCAATTTTATTAGATTAGGGGCTAATGACAAGGAGATTTTCTTTTTGTTCTCTTGCATTTAGCAGTAGTGGTCACTGGAGAAAGCTGAAAGAAAGTAGTGAATACAAGGCTTAGTGTCACAGAATTGAGAAGCATACAGGCTTTGTGACATCCAAGGTTGACATTAGTTTGCTATATTAAAGGCCAGTCAGTTAGAATAGAATACAAATAACACACTTGCCACTGAATTCAAACAAGTGTCTTTTTTTCCCTAAATATGATTTTATGCCATAATATAAAGGAACATGATGATGCATTTAACATAATTTCTTTCCTTCAGGAGGTTCAATCTCTCAAGTACTCTTTTCTGCCTTGTATTTTAGAATTTTTAGCATGCTTTCCATTATTCATTTAGGAAGCAAGCATTCAGGAAATTAAAAATTTGGCTCTTCACAACTCTAAGTGGAAGAGTAATTTATACAGGCTTTTAAAAAATACTTTAAACCTTTCAGAACACTGTTAATTTACTGCATTTTTTAGTTTCTCACATGACTTTTTAGAATAACACAATCCATTTAATCTACAAAGTCATGCTTATTTCCCTTTGAACAATGTTCCCCACAGTCTCTCTTGCCCGTTGGACAGTTTTTTTGGACCAACTGGAGGCCATAAAATATACTGCAGTCTAAGAGTTGTCTACACTTCCTGATTCTCTCACTAACAATCCCTGAAAGGTGTAGAACGATGGCTAATCATTCATCATGTTTGCTGAACAAATGTCTGGTAAGTGGAATTGTTAGGCTGAAGCAAAAGGTTAGTGAGTCCCAGGGTGTGGACTCCAAAGATTAAAGACCTGGAAAATGCTGGCAAAAACTTAGCCACTGTTTTCCACCATATTGAAGCTGAAATGAGCAACTTAACCCAGTGCAATTTCCTATAGACTTTTGATAAAATAGGAACACTGTTGTATTCTCACTCGTTTTTCTTGTTAGAAGTTTACTTGTTTTAACATTGATTTGACAAAAGTAACACTTGCATTATTTAGGATTAGGGTTCCCTGGGTTACTTAAATCACTTCCCATCAACAGATTAAATATAATTTTACAGTAATCTTGTATGGTAGAGAAGGAAACTCTACAAGCTTGCTTATAGAACAGGCAATACACAAACCAGTAGCCATAGCTGAGTTCTAAAAAAACACTTGCATGAATGATGAAATTGAATTTCATATAATTTTATATAACACTAAATATTATTTTTTGTTTACCTCAACTACTTGAAAATATAAAAACCATTCTTAGCTCTCAGATCCTACAAAAAAAATTGTCAGTAGGATTTTGTAACAGGTCTACTTTTTGACCCTGCTCTAAGAAATAGTAGAGCTACAAAATTAAAAAAAAACAAAACAAAACAAAACAAAAAAAAACTTACTCTCTAAATCAATGAAAAAGATACCCCACTGCCCGACCCTGAGAATACCCTGATTAGTTTAAAGTGTATATAAAAAGTACATTCATATTGTGTCATACCATTGAAATTTGGGTGTAGATTTGTTATAGCATTATGATAAATAATGTAGATGTTTGAAGCAATCTAGACATATTAATATCTAAAATACATCTTATTTTAACACAGAGTCAAAAATTGAAATAGTAGAAAATGATCTCTAGCCTTCTTGGTTTCTACCAGACATCGATTCAACCACTCCAAGGAAAATTAATCTTTTAAAAAATATTTACAAACCATTCTAACTTTCCAAGCATAGAATTTCAATCATGGACTTGAAAGTGCAAAGAAATTTTAAAAGCAAAAATATACCTCAGAGTCAATGCTGTGCTTTTGAATTTCCCAATGTGGAAAGAAAGAGTTCCAAAATGCATCTTATTTTAAGAAAACTCATGAAACCATATGAATTAAACTTATTTTCCAGTTTTGTTTGTCTGTTTAACAAATATCTTTAAACAAGTATGTAAATATATCTATGTCCCAATGGAAAATCAAACTACTTCTTCTCTGAGTTACACACATAAATTGACACTCATAAATTTACACAACCACTTGAGTCAACAATTAGTAGACAGATTTTTTCAAAGCTTAGAGAATTTTCTATAGAAAGATTATTATTCATATAGCATAGTCAACAAGAAAAATAAATTATGACATAATACTCCCTTTGGTGAAGCTAAATTTTACAAGCCCTTCAACCGGAATGAAACACAGATGTTGAATAAATGTTAAAGCTTTACTAAATATAGAACCCAAGAAGAAATTATCATGCAGCTTATGAATTATTCATTGAGTTGCATATTCAGTAATTATGTGAACCCTATGGATTCTTAGGAGTGGGTCAGCACACTCAGAGCCACACAGCATGCATAGCCAAATCTGTAGAACTTCAGTTTTCTCAAAGATTTGAGGAAAGTTATACACATTTTGAAGGGAAAATCGCTGCCTTTGGTATTTGCTTCAGATTATTCAGATCCCACTTGAAATAATACTGTGGGGAAGTTTGATATCTGGGTGTTTATTTTGTTCTGATGAGTATTTGAACTTATTTTTAAGCTTCTTTGACAGAATTTTAAAATTTTGCCTTTTTGTCTGAGCAACCCAACAGCTGGTAAGAGATGCTTTAACTTTTGCCTCTACCCTATAACACTTCACCTTCTTTCCTCTACATGAGACTCAGGAGAAATTAGCAATAGGTATGTATGCCATAATTATTTTTAGACAAAAATCATCCCAAGTTCTGTTTTAGCAAGTTAGTAAAATGCTCTGTTACCCCAAACTCTGCAAATAGACCCTCTGAAACACACTAAGAGGGACAATGAATATATTGAACAAAGTAAAGCAAAAGAGGAGTCTCTCTCTCATTTCAACATTTCCGTAAGGTATGAAAGAGGAAAAATTCAGAATGATTTGATTTCTAGCTTTATAATGCTGAAATCCCTGAAAAGGGGTCTAAGGTGGCTTATGGCAATGGACAATAAATTCTCTAAAAAATCCATATATATATTTCATAGCTGCAAATCATGACAGAAAAGCTACAAATATGAATTTCAGATAGAAATATGGATTTCATTGTGGGAAGATATAATACAGAATAAGTTAAAATAATTTCTTCAATAATAATACTTTACAACCTGACTAGTAAAGGTATCCCATTTATATGGTTTCGCTAGATGTCCCCACTCAAATCTCATCTTGAATTGTAGCTCCCATAATTCCCACGTTTTGTGGGAGGGCCCAGTGGGAAATAATTGAATCATGGAGGTGGTTTCTCCATACAGTTCTCGTGGTAGTGAATATGTCTTACTAGCCCTGATGATTTTATAAGAGGTCTCCACTTTTGCTTCTCTCATTCTCTCTTGCTGCCACCATGTAAGAAGTGCTCTTTACCTTTCATCATGATTATGAGGCCTCCTCAACCACATGCAACTGTGAGTCCATTAAACCTATTTTTCTTCCCAGTCTCGGATATGTCTTCATCAGCAGCATAAAAACATACTAATACACCCATAAAGTTGTTACACTCTTCACAAAATGTGACTCAAAACAGATCACAGACATAAATGTACAACACAAAACTGTGAGACACCTAGAATTCAGCACAGAGGAAAATATACATGACCTCGGTTTTGGAAACTGTTTTAGATACAACCCCAAAGGCGTGATCCATGAAAGAAAGAATTGAAGATCTACGTTTCATTAAAATTAAACATTTTTGTTTTGTAAAAGACAGTGTCAAGAGAACAATGAGGAGTCAAGCCAGAGACTGGGAGAAAATATTTGCAAAAAACATACCTGATAGAAGTATGTTATTCAAAATATAAAAATAATTTTAAAATCTCAGCAATAAGAAAAAAATCCAATTTAAAAATGAACCAAAGGCCTTAATAGATAACTCACCAAAGATGATATGCATATGGCAAATAAGCATACTTTACAAGATGATCTACAGCATATGCTATTCAGAACTTGCAAATTTAAACTGTGGAATAGCACTATGAACTTGTTAGAATAGCCGAAACTTAGAACACTGAAAACAGCAAAAGCTGGGGAGGACATGGGATGATAGACACTTTGATTCATTGCTGGTGGGAATGCAAAATGATGCAGCAACTTTGGAAAAGAGTTTGGCAGTTTCCTCTTAACTAAACATTCTCATCATACAATCCAGTAATTGTACTCCTTGGTATGAACACAAAACATTTGAAAAGGTATATCCACACAAAAGCAGACAGTTGTTAATAGCAGCTTTATTCATAATTCCAAAACCTTAGAACCATGGTCCAAGATGCAACCAACATGTCCTTGAGCAAGTCATTGGATAAACTGTGGTATATCCAGAAAATGAAATATTAGTCATCACTAAAGAGAAACCTAAATGCATTAAGGGGAAGAAGCCAATCTGAAAGGCTACTGATGATATGATTCTAACTATAAGACACATTGGAAAAGGCAAAGCTATGAAGACACAAAAAAGATCAGTGGTTGCCAGGGGATATTAAGGAGGAAAAGATGAATAGGCAGATTACAAATGAATTTTAGTGCACTGAAACTACACTGTATGACAGTATAATGATAGATACATGTATTCCTAGCACTTTGGGAGGCCGAGGCAGGTGAATAACCTGAGGTCAGGAGTTCAAGACCAGCCTGGCCAACATGGTGAAACCTCGTCTCTACTAAAAATACAAAATTTAGGTGGGTGTGGTGGCACACACTTGTGGTCCCAGCTACTTGGGAGGCTGAGGCAGGACAACTGCTGGAACCTGGGAGGTGAGGTTGCAGTGAGCCAAGACTGCACCACTGAACTCTAGTCTGGATGACAGAGCAAGACTCTGTCTCAAAATAAATAAATCAAATAAATAAATGAATTTATCCAAACTCATAGAATGTACAACACCAAGAGCCAACTCTAATGTAAACTATGGTCTTTGAATGACAATGATGTGTCAATGCAGATTCATGGATTGTACCAAATGCACCACACTGGAGGAGTATGTTGATAATGGAGAAGGCTCTGCAATGTGTGAAGGCAGTAGGTATCTGGGAAATATTTGTGCCCTCTGTTCAGTATTACTGTGAACCAAACAGCTCTAAAAACGTTAAGTATGTTAAAAAGAAAGGCAGAATGTTAGCTTTATGTTTAAAACACACAGCAGAGTTGTTCTGGTTTGAACTAATGGTTTAGTGCTCTGAGAACACTAGTTTAGAGGTAATTCCCTATTCCTTCCCACTGTGGAAGTGAGCAATTTGATAGATTTTAATGCATATTCTAAATCTTCCCAGAGACGTCAGAGTGCTTCAGAAACTGAATGTTGTGATTTTTTCATTCTTGATTGTGTTCACAATGTAGGTGCCAATAGATTGTAGATCAATGTTATTAAAGCTTTTTTTTTTTTTCTCAAAGTTGGGATTGGTATTTTCTCCCTGGAAGATTTCAGGGAGATCAACTCCAAAGAGCAAGATTTCAGTAGTTTAAATATCCTTATAGTGATTTGGTGAATCCTGGTAAATGTCTTTTTTTTTTTTTTTTTCCATCAGAAATCTCCCATTTTTATGCAGATTCTTCACAAATTCAAGAATCCCTTCTTCTCACCTGTCTGTTTAGTTCTCAAGGGCTCCTGGGAGATGCTGCTTCATTTAAGCACAAAAACAAGACGTACACTATTCACTTTGCCCAACTGGAAAATAAGGTATCCATCAGCTATATGATTTTTCCTCTTAGCTCTTCCCCACACCCTACTTAGCTTGAATTTTAGTCTAAGATATGTAAGATATGTAATATATGTGAGAATATAATTTCAAAAAATTTAAATGTTTGATGTATGTATAATGTTTGCATCAATTAAAAGAGTAATAATAACGATCATAGCAAAACGTAGTGGTCTTTACTTAGTCTGATTAAACTATTCATGTAAATAATGTTTAAAAAATGACATACTTAAAGTTTCAAATGAGGTAAATGAATCATGATGTGGAGTAATATTGTTTTGAGATATCTTCTACTAAACTTTTAACTCTCTAACTCCTTATTTCTATATATGATTTTTAATTGAATCATTTTTACTGCTAGATGTAATTGACTGACTTTTTAAATAAAAAAGTATTTGGTGACATGCATGACTACTCTTTGCAAAAAAAAGCTTTAATAAGATTACAAAGAAAATATATTTTTTCCCTTGAAATAGTGGAGATGAAAGGGAAGATTAAGGGTCGCAAAGATTGAGCTATAAACGCCAAGTAATAAATATTTCCATATATAAAATCTGTCAACATACCTCTTTTACTATTTGTGCTATATATGTGTAGATTGTTTTAATCATCACTGACTATAGCAGTTTCCTCTATCATTTAAGCAACAAGTTTATTTATGTAGAAAGGAGCTAGTCTTATGAAATTGACATAAATCTTTTTAGTATCTATCCTTGTAAAAAAAAAAGGCAATGATAGTCATAGTTCAATAGACAACTCTTTAACAATTCTGCTGGCATCATAAAAATGATAAAAAAGCAAACTTTCATGAGGACAAAAAAATCAAAGGGAAATGACTAAAAATAAATTACTACATTATGAAAAGTTCAGACACTTAGATTACCACTGATGGCACTTATGGAAAACATTTGCGTTTCCTATCAAGTGACCACAAGTCAAAGCATAGCAGGAATGTTAGGAAAGTTAGCGTCCGTTATCCTGTAAGACATAAGCCCAAAAGACCAATTTATTTTTGTGGAATATTACATTTTTAATAAGATTGCTAAGATCCCTTTTTAAAATTAAGTTTTAAATATAAAACACACCCTTTTATTAGGTTTGTTACTAAAAATATAAATGTGTCAATTTGTCATTTGCTAAAATGGTAAATTGGCTGTTTTAGGGGTTCCCGAATCTTTCATCCTACAGTTCTTGTGGTTACTTGGCTACACATAGGGACAATTTTCTATATGCATACAAATACACTACTTTAGGTGTGTGTGTGTGTAGCAGGGAAACCTTTGAGTTGCTTTCAGCTCTGCAATTAGAATATTGCTTTAAAGCAATCCACACGTGCACATAAAAAACAACCTATATTGCATTAGTTTACCAAATATTTAATATTATATCCTTTAGATGTTAATTTTCTTTATAATTCTATTCACCCAGAATATAATCTCCTTTTGAATGGAGATTTATGCATATCTTATTTTGCTATATGTGTTATGAGTGGAATACTCTGTAATATGTGTTCAAAAATATTTATTTTAAATAATGAATAATAGTAATTAGTATCTATTCTTCATCTACAGCCATTTCATTGTTTAGAGCATTCAATTTATGTTTTGTGTTTATTTTCACTCTAAAGTTGATTTCCCAAGTATTGATCACTGGTGGTATATTTTCTAATGTTGATTTTAGAACACGGAGACAGTTGTGTTTCTTTATAGAGAAGGAGAAGCCAGTAACAGGATCTCAATAGGCATTATGCAGGAAATTGTTGGGCAGTTGGATGTACCCTTTCTATTACTATTAGGCCTTCCCTGTTACTGTTGGTATTTTAGGTCTTTTGTTCTCTTCCTTTCAAGGATCTTCTCCTATATTCTACCTTCTGCACATTTAAAGTCCATGAATACAGAAATATAGAGAAAGAAAATATGAATTGTGATGTTTCCTGAGTATTGACAGAAACTCAAATTTCAAATTCATTACCATTATTGCTTTCAGAATAATGCACTTGATGTGCATATTTTAAGATTATATCCCTGAACCACAGGAAAGCCTGAAAATATGTCAACTCATTGCATTATTTAACTTACGAATGTTCAATAAGACCACAGTTAATTTAACAAAGATACAACTAAGAATGTCCTATGAGTTATTAGTTAATATTATTTTGTTCTGGAAATAATGATGAAGTATCATATCTAGTTTATCAAGAAAATTCCTAAAGTGACTACTGTTGGATATTAATCTTCAGTCATATTATCAAGAGCCTTTCTCCTACATAAGTGTTCAGGTATTCTTCACACAATATCATGTTTTTCCATCAGATGCATACTAAGTTCTTATCCTGGTAACATCAAAACTATAAGCAATAATACAATAATTAAGCCAATATAGATAATTTATCTTTGACATGAATCTTGTCATGATTCTATATTTAGAAGACCCATCATCTCAGCCCAAAATCTCCTTAAGCTGATAAGCAACTTCAGCAAAGTCTCAGGATAATCAATATGTAAAAATCACAAGCATTCCTATACATCAGTAACAGACAGAGTCAAATCATGAGTGAACTCCCATTCACAATTGCTACAAAGAGAAAAAAATATCTAGGAATACAACTAACAAGGGACGTGAAGGACTTCTTCAAGTACAACTACAAACCACTGCTCTAGGAAATAAGAGAGGACACAAACAGCTGGAAAAACATTCCATGCTCATGGTTAGGAAGAATCAGTATGAAAATAGCCATACTGCCCAAAGTAATTTATAGATTCAACTCTATCCCCATCAAGCTACCATTGACCTTCTTCACTGAACTGGAAAAAAACCACCTTAAACTTCATATGGAACCAAACATAGCCAAGAGAATCCTAAGCAAAACAAACAAACAAACAAAAAAAAAAAACAAAGCTGGAGACACCACTCTACTTTACTTCAAACTACACTACAAGGCTACAGTAATCAAAACAGCATGGTACTGGTACCAAAACAGTGATATAGACCAATGGAACAGAACAGAGGCCTTGGAAGTAATGTTGCACTTCTACAACCATCAGCTCTTTGATAAACCTGACAAAAACAAGCAATGGGGAAAGGATTCCCTGTTTAATAAATGGTGTTGGGAAAACTGACTAGCCATGCGCAGAAAGCTGAAACTTGACCCCTTCCTTATACCTTACATAAAAGTTAACTCCAAATGGACTAAAGATTTAAACATAAGACCTACCACCATAAAAATCCTAGAAGAAAACCTAGGCAATACCATTCAGGACATACATAGGCAAGGACTTCATGACTAAAACACCAAAAGCAATAGCAACAAAAGCAAAAATAGACAAATGCAATCTAATTAAACTTAAGAGCTTCTGCACAGTAAAAGAAACTATCATTAGAGTGAACCAGCATCCAACAGAATGGGAAAAGATTTTTGCAATCTACACATCTGACAAAGGGCTAATATGCAGAATCTACAAAGAATTTAAACAAATTTACAAGAAAAAAACAAACAATTCCATCAAAAAGTGGGTGAAGGATATAAACAGATACTTTTCAAACTAAACAAACTTTCTTTAAGAAAATCCAGCCACAAGGGAATTCCTCTGAAGTTGTATTATGTTTTATAATAAAATGTAATATTGGAAGGTTTTGTTGCTAAAAATGTCAATTTTGGTGAATGTCAACTGATTTGTTTCTCACTGAAATAAAATCTAGGAGAAATTTGTTTTTAATTAATTGCTTAATTCTACTTCATGTGAATGTGGTCTATTTGATCTATGGATGGATGCGCCGGTAAGTAGATAGATAGAGAGAGGTAAACAAATTTTTCACTTGCTTAATTTATTCACTTTGCTTTTTCAATCTGTGGATATTACAAAGTAAAGTGTTTTTTTTTGGCAAACTAAATTGATTTTAAGAGCTATCTAATTGATGGGGGAAAGGTTTATTGCATGTCTAGTATCCCTCTGATTTTCATGTAACAGGTTTATTGTTGATAATTAAAAATAATTAAATATTTAAAATAATTAATAAGGAAATCACCTATGTCTAGGCATTTCTGTTTTGAATGAGATATTTGTACATTTAATCAATGTAAGTAGCCATTTATACTTGTAATAAGAATCCTAGTAAGTATAAAAGCAGTGACAACTCCCTTCATTAATAAATTTGCTCAGAAGGTATTTTGGGGAAATTTTTTTAAATGTGATTGCCAAATTTACTCAAACTTCAAACCTGATAAATTTTATTTATACAATATTAAAATGATGATACTACAAATAACATTAAATGATTTCTCTGAATCCCTTTTGACTCCTGTCTCTATGCTAAAATCAGAAGAGTTTTTCAAATGAAAATCTAATTTTGCCACTCTCTTGCAAAAAAATAATAAAACAAAACAACCAAATAACAAAAAACTATATCATTAAAATGTTAATGGGTCCCTTTTGATCTTCACCTTACTTGGAAGCTATGGGATTGCCTGACTTCCTTCAGTTTCCCCTCACTCTGCTCTCCTGGCTCTGGATGCCCAGCCGTAATCTTGGCTCAAGTGCTGGTTCCACAGGTAATCCTTCCCTGACTGGTTATATTCCTTCCAGAAAATTCTGTTTCTCCATCACCTCTCTCTCTCTCAGGAAATCTCAATTCTCTTTCCAAATAGGAAATGTATTATTAATATTATTTAACGTATATTATTAATGTTAGGAGACAATTCATGTGAATCCTCCATGTCTGCTCATCTTACAAGCAAGGCACCAACTGCTCTTCTAGACAATTCTTTTGAGGAAGAGTAAATTGCAAAAAGCCTTAGAACATAGAGATAATGCTTTCCTATGAAAGGAAGGGCAGAATTGTTCACTCTCCATTATAATAAAGATAATGTCTACCTCTGGAGTAAAACACAGAGAGGCTTACTACTGTTATAAAATTCTTGGTTATCTAAGTTCAGGATGTTTCTCCTGCAAGGCAATCCATGGTATGTGGGCCCAGCCATGTTGCCCCATGGGACTAGGAACAAGAGAAATGAATAAATATGCTGATACTCCAAGCTGCTTTCTGTTTTGCAAGTAAGCAGGTCCTTTTTCTCTGACCCAGGAGTCTTTTACAAGTATCCATGGAATGAAAACAGGCAGATTTGTTAGCTGACAGGTAGGATAAAATCTCAAACTCTTCATAGTTCTTAATAATGCATAAAAAGAAGAGGAAAAATATGAGCCATATAACAAAATATAAAGAAAACAATGGAGAAAAAAAGTTGAAAATAATAGGGAATAGTAAGAAATTACACAACCACATAAATAAGAAAATAAAAATCACACATAATATCAACACCCAAGGATACCCAGTGCCAGTTGTTTAGTATGTATTTGCATTTAGAAATGATCTATATATGTGTTTATTTGTGGCAATAATGTATGATTATTAAAAACAATGTTGTGATAAATACTCGTTTTCCATATCTCTATAAACCTAATTTCTACAAGCAGATTTTCAAATCAAAGATGAAATGCTTCCTGCTCCATTTCACTGCCTTCCAGAAAGGCAGTTTAAATGGTAATAAGTACTTTGAAGACAAAGAAGCAAAAGTGGTTGTGTTGCAGTTTTACATAGAAAGCTAAAAGCTGAAATGTTAACATTTGAGACACAAAAGCTGAAGGAGGTGAAGAAAGAATCTATGAAAATTCCAATTAGAGGAAAAAGTGAGTAAAGTCACCTGAGAAGCACAAAAGTTGGTTTGACCTGTTAGAGGAAGCAAGTGGGCAGTAAAAAATCAGATACACAAGGAGTATAAATAGAAGAAAAGGTGGGAAATGTAAAGGGAGCTCAGACTCATGGGGCTGTTGAGGGAGTCAATGCATCACAGGGCTTGGCCACCTGTACTTTCTTGTGGAGTACATCAAGAATGGGCCCTGACTGTTCCTATCCCAACTATTTTCCGGGGTTGGATTTCCATCCAACAACCATGAGTTTGAGATAACGTCTCCCTCAGCAAAGGGCAGGCTTGCTTCCACTTACTGTAGAAGCAGAAAAACTCCAAGCTCAATGTTCTTCTCAAATGTGTGAAATGGTACCCATTGCAGCATCAGTACTGTGCCCATGGAACACTGGGACATGGGGAACCTACACAAATATGAAGCTCTGGCTGCTGCTTTTGCTGTGAGTAATAAAGTTCTAGCTTAAGAAAGCCAGGAATCTCATGTCTTCTGCCAGTGTTCATGAAACAGTAACAGGCTAACTTGCAGCTTGCAAGTGGGGCAAAATCCCAAAATTTGCACGGCTTTTTGACAAATTCATGTTGACCACTGTAAATATAAAAACCATTTTGGTTTTTACCCTGTTTCATAAGAAGGATCATTATACAGTTTGAGAAAGAGGGTTAATGTGAGGAGTTAAAAAGGTTCACTCTCAGCTGTGTAGACTGAAAGAAAATTACAATAAACAATAATGACACAGAAAGCTACACAGGAGGTGATTCCATTAACACAGGCAAGACATGATGGTGGTCTCAACAAAAGTGATAGCCATGGAGGTGATGAGAAGTGGCTGCATTCTGATACATTTTGAAGAAAGAGATAACAAGATTTGCCTACAGATTAGATGTGGTATCTAATAAAATTTTTAAAATGGTCATGATAAATTACTAAAAGGATTGAGCTGGAATTAACTGAATTTGTATGAGAAGGTCAGGTTTAGAAAGTCCAGATTTTTCCTTCCATTTTCAGTTCCTAGGAGGTTTAATCATGAATTAGTATTGATAGGTATTGAAATTTAATAAATATCTGCACCTAAGAAGAGGATTATATGTTTTATTTCTTTTATTCTATTAATTACATTGACTAGTTTGGGGATTTTTAAACCAAACTAGCTTATTTTCTTGGAGTAAGCAATACTGAGCTGTGATGTATTATCTTCTACATAGGCTTGACTATGCTAATTTTTAAAATTTTTGCATATAAATATTCATGAGCAATATTAACATACACTTTTTTAAAAGTTCTTATCTGATTCTAGTATCATAATTAATCACAAGTAATTTTCATAAATTCAAATCCTATTAAATAGAAGTGTATACACAATATTTGTTTTTCATCTTTAAATATTTAAATGAATGAGGAAATCACCCATGTCTACAGATTTCTGTTTTGAATAAGTTAAATTTTTCTAAAAATTTGTACATGTAATCAAAAATGTCAAATTTATTGTCATAAAGTAGTTGTTAATTAACATTTACAATCTTTTTAATGTCTGTAGGATCTACTTATCCAGTGGCACACCTATTACCATGCTTGACACTGGAGATTTTTCTATTTTTCTTGATAATTCTTGGTAGGGGTAAATCATTTTCATTAGTTGTTCCCCCCTAAAGCCAGGTTTAGGTGAGTTGATTTTCTCTACTACATATTTGATTTCTGTTTGATTATGACTTACCTTACATTTATTATTTCCCTATTTCTACTCTTTTAATTTTAATGTTTGATTCTTGTTCTACTGTCTTTAGCTAAATACTTAAAATGATGATTCTCAACATTTAAAAAAAAATTTCAATATACCCATTTTAAGGCTATATGTTTTCCACTAATACAGATTTATCTATATTCCAAATGTCTTCATAGTTTTGTGTTTGATCATCTTATTTTCATTCAGTATGAAATATTTTCAACTTTAATTGTTCCTTTTTTCTTTGATAATGGATTACTTACAAGAATATTCCTTGATATTCACACATTGAGAACTTTTTAATTTACTTTTTAAATTTATTATATTTAGCTGAATTCCATTATGTTTAAGGACATAGGGGAGTAATTATTTGACACTTCCATTATAACCCAAAGTATTTGTGCTGGTGATGACAATAGTTAGATTTTTAAAAATATAAGCAAAAATAAGCGCACAAGTATTTAACACAGCAGAAACCATAATAATGTTCATAAGCATCAAGTTGTGACTAGAAAATGAGTGTAATACATTTCTGAAAATTTGAAAAAACAGGAAAGTAATTTTTCTTAGGATTACCATAGAGAATCTTAGAAAATGCAGGATTTGATCAAGCCTATGAATGATGTATAAGGTATGTGTGTATATATATGTATTTCCAGTGAAAACCATGTTCAGTAATTGTAGTTGTTCCAGTTGAGCTGAAACAGAAATTTCTTCAAGCCAGAAAGTTGTAAGAAACACAGCTGGAGGGATAATTGGAGTTTTGATTATTTTGATTATTAGGCAAAGATGTTTCAAGCTTATCCCTAAGGTAATGTGAGTTTATATTTTTAAACAGAACTTTTAAAGCAGTGGGCTAGAAGTGATTTTGAAAGATTAGTATAGTGCCATCTGAAGAATGACAATGGGAATCCTCTCAAGTAGTAAAAGGATTGCTAGGGTATAAGTTAATACAAATACAAAAAGTGGCCGGAAGAGAAAAAATATGGAAGGAGCAGGCATAAAAGCCACTTGGGAAGATAAATTGGTATAATTTTGTCATTGATTACCTGCAAGAATGAGTTTCCTCTGAAGTTTCGATTTTGGAAATGTAAAAGTATATTTCTATGAAACAAATATGAATATAGGAAGTATATGTTGATAATTACTTGAGTTGAAGACATTTTGAATTTCAGATGCTGGTGATCAATCTGGTAAAAAATGTTTAATAGGTAATTGCAAGTTTACAGCAAACTCAGAAAAGAACATAAGTACAAAGTTTTAGAATTCATAAGAAATGTGAAGCCATTATTTTAATTAATAGATACAAATGAAACCTCTGAAATATAAGAATGTGGAAAAATGAATTAAAAATATTATTTTGTGCACACACATTTAGGATACAGGAAAAAATGAAAAGGAAATGAAGAGAATAGAAAAGACATAATCAGCATTTAGTCAGTAAGTAGATACAATATAACATAGTACCAATCACACTCTCATTAAATAAAAAGGGTAATCATATAGTGATACTGCAGATGTTAAAGAAGGAAAGAGTTCCAAGAAAAGTGGTGCTAATGTGCAAAGACAAATATATCAGTGGTTATGAGAAAAGAAAACCAGATACTTTTCTGAGTATCTACTGTTTGTCTTGCTAGATATATAAAGGCACACATACATGCACACACACACACACACACACACACACAGATACAGAGATTATCTTTAAATCTTATGAAATGTATATAACATGTTTATATGTTTGTATGCATTATAATCCATGTTTACACAGTAAGGAAAGAGGCTCTATACAGTTCAATGGCATGCTTGTCCTACCAGAAGCTAATATTTGGTAGAATCTGGATTCTTTCTTTTCCCAAACTGACCCTCAGAAAGAAAGGATGGATTTTAGTAATGTAATGTAATTAAAAATTAGGTGATGGAATTGAGGGGAATGAAAATAGCTGCAAAAACTTACTTGGTGAATGCAATTGAGTTAACATCATACCCATAACATGGATTCATTTTTTTTTTCATTTATTTTTTCAATACATATTTACTTACTGTTTATCATGCAAAATCAGCCCTACGAGATGATGGAAATAAAAGAGCTCAGCATAAATACAATAATAACAACAAAGCAATAAAAACAAATAAGAACTTTCTTCTTAGGAAGATAACAGTAGGTGGAAGCAATTGTGAATTTTAAAGAAGACCAAATAGATGTAAAATTGTTACTAGCATATTGCAAGGAAGGAGTTCCACAGTTCTAGGCAGGAGATGATAGCTGAGCTGAGATCTGTAGGAAGAGAAGTTATTTAGCAAATACAATGTGTCTAAGTGTGTGACTGGGCTGGGAGGAAGAGGCTGTAGTACATATAATACATAGTAGGAGCTCATTAAATGGTAATTGATTTCTAAATTGATCGTATCTAATCACCTTGGTCTTGTTAAAAGTTCAAAACCAGGGTGTTGATCATAATATTCTAAATAATAAATTGCATTATGCTTTTGTTTAATAGAGGACAAGCTCTTCCAACAAATATATTTCCAATAACATTGGTAAGCATAACTGAATTTATTTCTTCTGTTTAAAGTCATTGCTACTAGAAACATATCAATGATACCATAAATATATCTTATTAAAATTAAGAGAAACTATAAAAACATAAGGTAAAAATCCTTTAGTTTATTTACTTTTTTCCCAGGTTTTATTTGACAATAGACAGATAGCTTGATTTAATGATGCAAAAAAATTAACATTTTCTGTAGTACTAAAGGAAATCCATTTAAAATGAGATTAATAAAACGCATAGGGAAAAGGGATGTGAACATGCAGTGACCAAGTGTATATGCCACGCACGGTGAGCAGTCAGACTGCTCAATGACATCTTTTCTACTACAGCTAAAACAATCTAGGAATGATTTTCAGGAGAGAGAAAATGTTTGTTCTGGGATTCAGTTATCCTTTTGACTGTGATGATACAATAATCTTAGGAATCACCTTTTGAGTGTGTGCCTTGATTACAACGTCCTCTCTTCTCTCAAAACTACTAGGTGATCTGGGCTGAGTTTCAGCCACTCCAGCCTCCCTACCCAAATCCACAACAGAGACACTGACCATTCTGTACAAACAGATGTGGATTCTGCAGTTGAAGCAGGAAAGGGAGTCAAGGAAGTGACCATGTTTCTGGGAGGCTGCAGCCATGGTGACCGTATAATCAACACAATATGCTTCAGCTTCTGGATTGTAATCGAGTTCATTCAAGCAAAGCTATCTTCAGGAGGGACTTTCTCTTCTAGACACCATGAGCATTTTGATTTTACCGGTTCTCAAACTGACCCTTTGCTCATGGTAATAGTAAAAAACACACTGTTGGGAGGAGATTCAAGATGCTAATGAGATATGCGATATATGAACAAGCATGTACAGCTACTGTGCATGTGCACCAACAGAACATGAGACAGCAAAGATCAGCATTCGGGAGAATTCCTTTACCAGAGTCTTCCATTCTTTATAAGGAGAAGGGAAGAGGAGGTACTTACTAGTAAGCACTAGTTACTAGTGGTGCTTATTACTAACAACTAGTGCTTACTTACTAGTAACTAGTGCCTACGAGTAACTCCTCTAGTGCTTACTAGTACCTCCTCTTCCCACCTCTTTATGAAGAATGGAAGACTCCCAAGGGCTGATCTTTGCTATCTCATCCTTACGAGCAGCCCATCCTGAATTCCCTCTTTTTCAGGGTGATCTGTCTATTCTGCATCTAATTTTCCAAATATTCTTTTTCTTTTGCAATAAATTATTCTATGCTGCACTTCTTTTGCACTCTCTTCTTTAAACTCTTTTAAACCAAGAAGTCAAGAACCGAGATATCACATTAGTCATCAAGACAGTCACATTTGGTCACAGTTAAAACAGATTCAGGAGGGCCACTAGGCAGAGGCTAGGCCAATCAATTTATGCCCCGCAAGAATGCAGGAAAAAACCTGGTCAGTTTCTAATGGGAAGTTAAAACCATAAGAATGTAAACTAAGAAACTGTGGACAAGGGAAACAGAAAAAACTGGATCCTTTTCTGTCACGATTTTTCCTTAGGATTAGCAAAAGTGAACTTAAGAAAGACATCTTGCTTACTAACTCTAGGATGAAACACAGAACCATTAGAAGAGAGTTTATCTCATATGCGTTGTAACTGTTTCCCTTTTTATCAATTGTAGTATTACTCCTTCCAGCTATACTCTGAAAGCTAAAATATCTACCAAGAGGGGAATTATTATAATTATTATTATTTGTAGTACAGTGTTGTCCTCTTAACATTTTAATCTCTGTGGAGAGTTGGCTTCTGAGATGGTCCTCAAGGATCCTTGCCTCTGGTTCACACCTGTGTGATCCTTCCCCTTGAGTGTGAGCTAAACTCATTGACTTCCTTCTAATACATAGGAGACAAATGTGTTGAAATGTCCATGATGAGTTTACAAGAAGACTGTGGTTGCCCTTGGTGGGTGCTCACTCTCTCTTGCTTTCTCTCAAATCACTCTCGCTGAGGAGCCAGCTGCATGATGTGAGTAGTCCTATGGGGAGTTCCTGGGGCACTGTAAGAACTGAGTCTTTAGAGAACTGTGAGGGTTGTGTGGATGGATGTGAATCACTCAGCCCCACACAGTCTTGAACTTACTCCAGCCTAGGCAAACCGCTTGAAGACAACTTCATGAGAGACCTTAAGATAGACACACCCAGCTAAGCTGCACTCACACATCTGACACATAGAAACTGAGATAAGTGTTGGCTATTTTAAGCCACTGTTTTCCAGTAATTTGTCACACAGAAATAAAAATCTATTATAACGCCATTTGTTATTTTTAATACACAATTTTATAAACACTTAAAGGTTACCGTATCTCCCTTGGATTTTCTAACAAAATATAACTAGACATTAAAATGTGGTTAATAAATCCACTATTTGAGCGTACGTCACTTGGTGTTTTTATTTCTTGATTTTTTTTTTTTTTTGAGACGAACTGTCACTCTGTCACCCAGGCTGGAGTGCAGTGGCGTGATCTCTGCTTACTGCAACATCCACCTCCTGGGTTCAAGCAATTCTCCTGCCTCAGCCTCCTGAGTAGCTGGGACTACAGGTGTGTGCCACCATGCCCGGCTAATTTTTGTATTTTTAGTGGATACAGGGTTTCACCATGTTGGCCAGGATGGCCTTGATCTTCTGACCTCGTCATCTGCCTGCCTCAGCCTCCCTAGGTAGATTTGTTTGTTTGTTGTTTTTTT